>NW_006440135.1:3824013-3842790 GCF_000325575.1 Pteropus alecto | reverse complement strand
AGAGGCCGCCGTTGGGCCGCCAGACACAGCTGCGCATTTACCCTCAGGGCCTGGGCCTGCCGTCGGGCGCCGTGGCATCCCGGTGTCCGCGTGGCCTGCAGAGTGTACGGAAGGTGGGGACGAGGGCGCGTCGCACCACCTCGCGGTGCCAGTCACTGGTGCCGCCCGGACCCCCGAACCTCTCCTTCAGCCCCGCGCACCGCTAACCCTTAAGGAACCCATCGGTCGCCTTGCTCATAGAATCTGCTCGATGAGCAAAGATGCTCAGAATTGATCCTCTTGTTTAGAGTAAGGCCGGACCTGGTGTTTCACCTGGACCACTGTGGAAGTGAGAAATGTTCCCACATTTCCAGGCGGAGTGGGGCATGGGGCGCCCACGGACCATCCCGATGCCATTAAAAGCCCCATGACATCCCCCGGCATCCTGCCTGTGGGTCCCGAAGCACCCGCTCAGTTCCGTGTGGCCTGACCACACCCTCCTCTCTGCTTGTCCCACCCGGAACGCACTGGCCACCCTGTCCTGAGTGTCGGTCCCCAGCCTAAGAGGAAGCGGCTTTTCCCGGAGCGCGCAGGTCCAGGGGCATCCGGAGACGAGGCCCCAGAGCTGAATGCAGAGGGTTGTGATCAGAGCGACCCCCCTCGTCTGGGGTCAACTGGCCATCGCTGCAGGACATTCTGTTGTGTATCTCGTGCGGCTCATGGAGCTCGCCCCCCACCGGCTTCCAGAAGCGGGGAAAGGGGCGAGTTCAGTGCGAGATGCTGCTCAGCGACCGTCCAGGCAGAGGGAGTGTCCTGGTCACCGCCTCCCAGCCCCGCCTCCGCATCCCGGCCCCGCCACCGCGCCCCACGCTCACGCCCGCTGCTCCTGGGCCAGGAGACCTGGGCGCACGTTTAGCGACCGTCCAGGCAGAGGGAGTGTCCTGGTCACTGCCTCCCAGCCCCGCCTCCGCATCCCGCCCTGCTACCGGGCGCCACGCTCACGCCCACTGCTCCTGGGCCAGGAGACCTGGGTGCACGTTTAACCGGCTGCGACGGACGCTGGGATGCTGTCGCCGCCACCTCAGGAGCCCGTCGTGAGGGTGCGTGAGTGACCCGAGCCAGCGCTGGGCGGAGCCTCGGACAGCGAGCCCCCAGCGAGGCTCGACGCGGTCACTGTTCTGCCCTCGACGTGGCGGGAGGAGCCTCGGAGGAGACGCCCAGGCTGGGCACCGGGCTTTCTAGCTGGACCTTTTTCTGGCAAAGGCTCCCTCTCTGTAGGGGAGGTTTGCTGAGCGGCTGCCGACAGCCCTGGGCTCCTCGAGGCCTTTGTCCTGCCCCTGCGGTGCGCGTTCATCTCTGCGACACCGGGCATGGGCCACCAGCTCACCTCGCCGTCGCTCAGGGCGCCTCAGTGCATGGCGTCGGGCGGCCCCGTAAAAATGCGCCCGGGGCTTTCGAGATGCTACATTCTTCATTGTAACGGAGTGTTCCAAGTGACCCCGACGCGGTGTCCCCGCCCCATGTGCCGGCTCCACTTACCCCGTTTATCCAAGCCGGGCTTTCCTTGTTCTGATGTCACCAGTCCTCGGAGTATGAATGGCAGGGGACCCGCAGCCAGCGGGAGACGGTGTGGTCGCTGCCGTCCTCGCCCCACAAACCTCTCCCGCGGGGCCCAGGCCTGTGGCCCTCTGTCCCCGGCGCTCTGTGCTGCGCGCCCCCGCTTTGGGGCGGAGATGCGAGGAGGCGCCGGCGGGCCCCTGGTGAGCCCCTGGTGAGTCCCCGTGCCCTGGCTTGCCCTCTCGGAGCGGCCCTGGGCGGCGTGTGCAGGCTCCTGGTGGCCTCCAGGGGACCAGAGGCCAGGTGGAGAAGAGACGGTGCCTGGAGACCAGCCACACTCAGCGCCAGGGACCCACCGGCTGAGAAAAGCCCCAGGCGGCTGCCCGCAGAGGCCAGCAGTGGAGGGGCCCAGCCACTCACCCTGAGACGTAAACGTGCTTTGCCTGGAGCCACCAAGCTCTGTGGTGGTTTGCTACGAACGACCGACGATTGCTCAGCCCACATCCGAGCCAAGTCAGTGTGGGTCGGCGTGTTCCACCGAACATGAATTTCAGTGTGTGTGTGTGTGTGCGCGTGTGTGGCCATTATGTAGGGTATATGCATGAAAAATCTGAACAAGGTTCCAAAATTAATTGAAAGTATAAGTGAATTACGTCTACTTTGGCTGGTTTTCATATGATTTTAGCTACGAATCATAACCATGAGCAGAGGAAAGGTAGACTGCGCGTCGACGTTTTGGGAAGGCCCGAGTCGGCCTTTCATCCTTAACCGCTGAAGCCGGCACAGGGCTTCGAGGCTGCTTTGGCACCAGGAGGGCGGAGCTGTCACTCCGGCGGCTGAGCTTCCACAGCGGAGCGCGCTCGCAGCCAGAGGAGAGGGAATCTTCGTTAAGGCCACGTCTTAGCAGACGATTGAAACTGCCTTTGTTCTAAGAACTTGGGATGCTGTGTGTTTCTCTCACTGAAAAACTGCCTTGTCCGCAACCGGGAGTGTCCACGGCCCCTGTTTGTCGCAGGTTTCAACCTGCTGCCACGCCGAGGGGCAATGTGAAACCTCTTCGTCCTGAGAGTCTGTAATGCCTGGAGGCTACGGTTCATCAGTTTTCATCTTCTAATTGATAGAAAAAATGTACAGTTAAGCTGCTGATTTATTTGCATTTCTTACTCCAAAGCAACTGATTCAACTGAAACAAAGGTCCATTGTGAAAATCCCACTTAGGGTGACAAGTAGGATGTCAGTATTTCCTTCATCAGCATTTTTCTGAGTTAGCAAACGCTACAACATGCCGTGACCAGACACTGGTGTGGTGTGGGCGGCGCGGGAGGTGGCAGCGGCCGGGGACCGCAGTGGGCTTTAGTGCTAACACCTAACAAGGTAACAGTCACAAAGCCTGGAATTTAATTTACAAAAGTTACTGGACGGGCAAAGGAACAGGAAACGTGACCCACAATTAGAGAAATGAGCAATAGGAGCGGGAGAAATGGCAGACGCTGGGAATAAGAGGAAGGACCTCGAGGGCGGTGAGAAGCTGCCCGAGCGTCTCGGAAAGGAGAGGAAAATGCGTCGCTGATCGGACCTCACTAGGTGAGATTGCAAGTTACAAAATCAACGTCTCGAACAGAACATTTAGATATGAAAAGCACAATATCTGAAATCAAAAATGCGTGGCACGGCACCGATAGCAGAGCCGTGACAGGTGCTTCTAGAAGGGCAGTTTAGCCAAATCCAAAAGAGCAAGAGGAAGTATTTTCACAGGAAAAATGAGCAGAGCGTTAATAAGCTGGGGGAAAATATTACGCAACTTAAAATCCACACGATAATGGAGATTGCCACGAAATGTCTTGAACGTATGACTGCAAATTTTCCAAATTCTAAAAAATATAAACCCACAGATGAAAGCAGCTCAGGCAAAAAATATGAAACAGGACTTTTCAAAGCACGGCGAAGAACAGTGACCCTGGGGATGTGGGGAACAAAGGAGGGGACCCCAAGCTTGTCTCAGCTCGCCGGCTAGAGCGTTTCTGTTGTGTCGCAGGGAGGGGGCAGGGGTAGCCCGGTAGAGCACGGGAGAGGACAGAGCGCCAGAGCGAGAGAGAGAGCTCTGCAGACACTGAGTCGCCCTCGAGTAGTGTAAGGACAGTGAGCCAAATAACGACAAGAGCAGAAGTGTTAGGACAGCAGTGAAGACGGGGGGTAAAGTCTACACGGCCCAAAGAGCGGAAGAAGCCGCGCCTGTCCCCAGCAGGCAGAAGAGCCTGCGAGTCACAGCATGCGGGCCGAGCGTTCACCGCAGCGTGCTCACACCAGTGCGGGACCGCCGGCCTAGCCTGAGTGCTGCTCCAGGTGTGCTGGTCAGTCTTAAAGGACGACCCAAAGGGATGAAACTTTCAGAGGAATTTAATGTGGTTTCAGAGCAAAGTCCAAGAGGGTTTTTAGCAATTCAGAAATGTCCAGCACCCAAGAAACTACCATTTATAATATCTGCATCCAAGAGAAGTCGCCAGGCGTGCAAAAGAAGCAGATACGTTCAGCCCATAATGAGGAGAGAAATGAATCAAAACAGAAGAGACGCAGATGTTAGAATTAGTAGGCGGGACATTAACCGCTTCCAACTGTATTCTAGTTGTTCATAAGTCAAGGAATCTTTTAGATGTGAAAAGTAAAATGTCTCACACGAAAACAACGTGGGGGCGGCAGCAGAGCAGGCATTTCAGAGGAAAAGGCCTGTGAACTTCGAGGCAGCAGCTGAAAGCATCTGAAATGAAACGGACAGCACAACAAATTTAAAACAGAGAGAGCAACAGAGCTTTAGTAAACTCTGGGAAAATTCGCGCAGCATGAGAGACGTGGACTGTTGGCCTAACACGCGAGCCCGGTGTACCTGGAGTCCATGAAGGAGAAAGGAATGGGAGGTGGAAAAGTGATTTCAAGAAATCGTTCACCAAAATGTTTCAAATGTCAAAAAAAGTAAGCGTCAGGTTTTAAGAAGCTCCGCAGACTACGATCACAAGAAACGTGAGGAAAACTGCACGCGCCGCATCAAAAATCGTGATGCTCCATAGCAGGGATAAGGGGAGGTCTTAACGGCAGCCAAACAAAGCTGCGAGCAAGAAGATGAATAATTCAGCATCATTAAGGCCCGGAAAGAAAAAGAAATCAATCTATATCTATAGCGAGCAAAAATATCTGTTGAAATAAAGATGAAATAAAGTTTCAGACATTAAAAAAAAAAAAAAAAAGCTGAAAAATTCACCACAAGCAGATTTGAAACGCGAACAGGGTTCCAGTACATCCTTCAGAGAGTAGAAAATGACATCGGATGGCAATGTGTCCACGTGAAGTAATGAAGAACACGAGATGGCGATGATTAAGGCGTGAGAACTATTTAAACCAAAATAATGGAAATCTATGTGGGTTGACAAAATATATGAGTAAAATATATGAAAACGATAGGACAAAGTTTGCAAGGCGAGCAATGGGAGTATTCTCTTGTAAGGTTCTTACGCAGTAAGTGTAAGTAATATAACTCGAAGGTAGACTATGTACCAACGGTAAATTGTATACTAAACACTCCGACGGCACAAATCAAAACAAAATAGTAAAAGTTACAGCCAATAAGCAAACGAAGGAGGCAACATAAATCTTCAAGAATTTGTTTAATTCAAAAGAAGGCATGAAAAGGAACATGAGGAGAATGAACACAACAGATGGGATAGGGAGAAATTAAATGGAAGATAGATTTAAACCCAATTATGTTAATAATCATATTCAGTGTAAATCTTCTCAATATCCTAATTAAAATGCAACAATTATGTGGTTGAATAAAGGAAGACTCAAATACCTGCTCTCTAGAAGAAACCATTTGAAATACAAAGACACATATAGGTTAAGAGTTAAAGTATGTAAAGGTATCCCATAATCACAATTAAAAAAATTAACACTGTAGTGGCTATCCCAGCTCAAAGTTGATTCAGAGCAAAGAACATTATTACTTCATGACGATAAAAGCATCGATTTATCAGAAGAATATATGAGCCATAAACGTCTGCATATACTAACCGTGCTTCAAACTAGATGAGTCAAAGGCTATGAGACTGTGTAAGGGAACAGACAAACCCACAAGCGTAGGCAAAAGTTTCAACGCTGCTCTCTGGATAGTTGATAGCAAAGGTAGACAGATTATCTATGAGGATGGAGACGATTTGAAAAATGCTATAATTTAATGTACCTAATTTATATTTCCAGAACGCTCCGCAAAACAATAGCAGAAGACACATTTTTCTCAAGCAGACAAGATATTTACCAAGGTCTTGGACATAAAACTAGTCTCAATAATTTAAAAATGATTCCAGTCATGCAAAGTATCTTCTCTATAGCAGAATTAACTCTTGAAAATTCCCAAATGTTTAGAAAGTAAATGATACACTTCTATACAGCCCACGGGCTACAGAAGAAATCAAAAGGAAAATTAGAAAATATTTTGAACTGGAAGAAAGTGAAACCACAACATGCCAAAGTTTTGGGATGAAGGAAAAATAGGACATTGTAAAATTAGGATGCAGGATGAGATGCTTATGTGAAGGAAAGAAGGTCTCGCATCGCAGGCCAGCCTTTATGGTAAGGAACTAGAGAAAGATCGAGTCAAACCAAAAGTAAGTATAAGAACGAGAACAGCAACAACATAAACAAACAGAAGGACTCAACAATTAAAAACAGAAAAACGAGAGACATTTAAATGAAACCAAGAACGGTTCTTTGAGAAAGACAGTGAGATTGGTAAACTTCAGTCCAGTTGATTAGGGAAATAAAGAGAAGACGCACATGCCCGGTTCGGGAATGAGACATTTAGATCTGACAGATATTAACAGAACAAGAGGGAATATTATAGAACAATTTCTTCCAATAGAATTTACAGCTTAGATTAAATGAAAAAGAAATTCTGGAGAGTCACAAACTATCAAATCTCATTCGAGAACAGATCATCTGAAGAGCCCTAAAAAAGGGAAACTCCTGATCCAGGTGGCTTCGCATTCAAATTCTACCAAGGATTTCAGGGAGTGGACATACCAATCCTACAACGAGACCGTTGCAGAAGATCTAAGAGGCAGCACTTTGGAACTCCGTCTGCGAGGCCAGCATTAACCTCACCCTGAAGCCTGACAGCGACGTCATAAGTAAATAAAACTACAGACCCGTAATCTTCATGAATGAAGATGCAAAAATCTTAAACGCAATTTTAGCCAATTGAATCCAGCAATAATTAAAAAGGATAATAAATCCCAACAAAGTGCTGCTTATTCTAGGAATTTAAGGTTGGCTTAACATTAAAAATATTAATAAATGTATTTCATCATCTTGGCACACTATAAAAGATAAGGTCACGTGATCATCTCAATGCATGGCCAACACTTTTTTTTTTTTGGATAAAAATCAACAATTACTGATAAAAACTCACAGCAAACCAGGAGTGGAAGGTAACTTCCTCCAACTGATATAGAGCACATATAATAATAATGATGCTAAAATAACAACAATAATAAACCAAACGAAAAGCTATACTTATATTGGGTGATGAGCACAGAATACTTTCCCTGAAATCGGCGACCAGACGAGGAAGTTCTCCTCTGCCACCTCTGTCGATGCTGGATTGTCCAACCAGCTTAGTAAGTGAAAACACAAAAGTCAAACAGAAGAAAACAGGTAAAAGGCACCCCGGCTGGACGTGATGAAGTAAAACTGTTTTTCTAATCGGATGACATAATCTTCTGGGCAAGAAATTCTACAGAGTGTACGAAAAAGCTGCAGAAACTCGTAAGTGGATTTAGCAGATTGCGAGATACGATGCCAATCAATGTGCAAATATCAATCATCTTCCTATATCTTCGTGATGAATTACTGGAAATTGAAATAAAAAATTACTATTTACGATGGAATCTGACCAAAATGTGCCAGACGCAGATACTAAAAACCACAAAGCATCGCCAAGGGCAATGAAGGAATCAGGCGCAGACGTGGTCGGGCTTGTGGGTGCCGGGATCCGATATTTATTTTTGTACCAATTGGCAAACTTATTCTAAAGTTAATTTGCGATTGCAAAGGGTTTTGGGTGTCAAGACAGCTTCGAAAGTAAAGAACAAAGCCGGAGGACGAGGCCGAGCTTCCCCAGACTTGAAGCTGCAGCGAACAGGGGCGCGTGATTGGTGCCGGGTTAGAGACGAGATAAGCGAGCTGGGAGAGTCCAGCAGGTGCCACCGGCACATGCGAAGGGCAGGCACGCAAGGAATTTAGCAGAGGAACACGGGGCTCCTGGAGAAGGGTGCTGGACGACGGGACCTCCACGTGCGACGTGTAGACTCTGACCCACACGCGATACAGACGTGGACCACAGACGTACACGTAGAGCCCAAGCCTATGAAAAGTTTTAGAGGGAGCCATCGGAGAAAATCTGTGCGACTTTGAGTTAGGCAGATTTCCGAAATATGACATTAAAAGCATGGTCTGTAAAAGCGAAAATTTGATAAATCTGACTTCAGAAAAACTAAAACATCTGTGCTTTAAAAGATACCGATAGGACAATGAAAAGAAGCCATTGACTGGGGAAGTATTTGCTAATCTTATATTGACAGAGGACTCGCGTGCGGAACACGTAAATAACTCTCAAAACTGTAAAATGAAAACAAACAACCCAATTGAAAGTGGACAGATTTCGACAGATGCTTCCTCATGGAAGAGGTATAAGTGGCCAGTAAGCCCCCGATAAGATGATCGACTCCGTTCGACACTAAGGACATGCAGGTAGAACCGCGAGATGCCAGCAGCCAGCTACTGACCGGCGGGTGAGGACAAAGGGGACCCCTGTGCCCCGGGGCGCGCGCCCGGCACCGGGGAGCAGAGCGAACGGCCGCTCTGGAAAACGCTTCTGCAGCCGGCGCGCTTTGCTACGATTTGTTTCTGGTTTAACTACGGACGATGAGAGGCTGTCGCGAGATTATAAAAACGTCTTCACGGCAACTCGGTGGCGGGGCCGTGGGTGGCGCTGCGCCATGTGGCAGCTCTGTTCCGCCTCCGCTGGCTACTCCCATGTCACCCTCGTTTGCTATAGAAATTCCCGTGCTCCCCTTGACTCGCTGGACGGGCGGCTTGCGCCTCTGTCTGCAGCACAAGCCAGGCCAGGCCGGTGGGCTGGCTAAGCAGCCCGCAGGCGCTCCTGTCCCTAGGCACCCAGTCCCTAGGCACCTTGTCCAAAGTGCGGTTTTTCAAAGGGGCCACATTCTGTCCTTGAAAGAAAAGTGTAGTAACGTTGCACCCAGAGAGAAACGAGCTCTGGCTGGCGCCGGGGCCCTTCTAGGGGGTCCTGCACGTGGTGGAACCTGGAGCACCTGGTCCCCGTCAGCCATGTGAGGAGCTCCAGCAGGGCACTTCCAAGTCCTGGGCGTGGCCTGGGCTTTTTGCCTCTGTCGACTTGTTAGTTTGTTTTCCATTAACCAGGTGAAATCTCACATTAGGAAGAATTCTGAATGGCAGGTGGAATCTAAAGGCGACACTGTGTTTGGCCAGATGTCCAAACGGGTAAGTCTACCCCTTGCCGGCTGAACCGAATGTCACTATGTGTCTCCCGGTGTTTCTTTGGTGGGTGCGTTAGTGGGATGTGGTCATCAGATGACTCTAAGCACCTGAGACCTGGGGTGTCAGAGCGATTCCCCCCAACATCAGACAAAACAATAAACCCTGATAATGGGTTCAGGTTCTCTTTTGTTGGGTCGAGAGAGGAAAATATGTTCCAGCAGATTGCCCATTAGTTTTGCAGTCTTCCAACTGAATGCCCACTTGAGCAAATATCTGTGACCTTCCTGTGACCTTGATGGCAGAAGCATCTCCCGCAGCTCCCACGGGTGACAGGTGACTGCGGTCACGCTGAGACCACAGCATCACTCGAAGTGTTTCCTACTGGATGCCCTTCCTCTCAAGTCCTGCCTCTGCCCAGGCGGGGACGGGCGACACGCAGAGCCATGTGCGGCCGAGCGTTCCTCTCTTTAATGAAGCCCAGGACCGGTCCGAGGCCGGGGAGGAGGACTCGCCTTTGCGCCCGCTCTCCGCAGGCCGGTGGTCGGCAGAGACTGCGGATCTGCGGGGTGACATCTCTATGCTTTCGTCTGACAAATCTGTGCGCTGGCTTGTAAAAAAATCAATACTGTTTCTCCCTGGTACTTTCTCCACAGGTGAGTTGATGGATTATCTCACGTCTTCCCGGCCTCCCCCGCCGCCCCAATTTCGTTATCACTTTGTTCCTCTTGCTTTAGGGTTGAGCATCTGATGACATCTCAGTGGGATGACACCAGAAGAGGTTCCCGACCTTATCCCCCGGCGACCATGTCCCTGCTGACTGACTGCAGTCTGGGCTCTAAAGCGTGGTCTGGGTCTCCCGGGATCTCCTGGCTGATTTGTGAGGCGTGTGACCGAGGTCCCCTGGAGCCAAAACGAGAGCGCGACGGAGGCCTGGCTTTTCTGCCATAGGTGGCCCCGTGCACTGTGTGCAAGAAGATGTCCCGCGGTTCCATCAAGCCGCCTTCGGAAAAGCGATTCACTGTCCCTGAGCCCGGCGGGTGGGGGAGGGGGTTCTGGGAGGTGAAGCTAGGAACCTGCTTATCTGGCAGGAAGATCATATTAGTGAGGACAGTGGGGGTTTTCCTCCCGCTCCGGGTAATCTGTGACTGTCTAACGGGTCCTCACCCCCACCCTTCCGGGGACGGTGGCGGATTCGGAGCTGAGCCCTGGACCACTGCGCCGCGGGGACGGCCGGTCGCTGCAGAGGGCTGGGCGTGGCGACGTCGGAGGCAGAACGTGGGTTCGCTCACCCGAAGCGGGGGGCTTCCCTGCTCTCGCTCCTCGGAATGACGAAGCCCATTGTCGTCTCCCAGGCGGGGTAAGGATGGCAGTTCCCGGCGGCGGGCACCCCGCCGTTTAAGTCCCCGCTCCCGAGTTCATTGCTGAAGAGCCTGAGGGTCAAGTCGCAGGGCCGGGTGACCTCGTCCCTCTCCCGTCTCGCTGTCTCTGCCTCCTTCCCGTCCCCTGGCCCCGCTCTTGAACTTTAAACGTGCTTGTCTTCGTTCGACATCTAACCACTGACCAGAGGCTGAATTTGGTGGGGTATTTATTGTAAAGGTATTTGCAAATGACCACAGGGAGCAGGGTTCTCAGTGGAAAATGCCAGCGGTCTGGGCCAGGAGTCTGTTTGAGGATTTTAAGTGTATTTAAAATCTGACACCTTCTCCCCCAAGATGTCGCTCTCTCTGGTTGCTCAGAACGTGCAGTGACAGGCAAGACACTGTCCCTTGGGCTGGAGTAACCGTGGGCCCCAGTGGGGCCCACACTCCTGGTGAGGGCGACGCTGTGCACCTCACACCCGAGGCCTCTCTGATTTCTGGGCCTGTGTCTTTTCCAGCCATTCCACAAATGCTTCACTTGAAAAGCAGGATCTTCAAGCTCATGTCACTAAGTTATCCGTTTATTTAAACAAAAGTCGGTGTTTGCACTGTGCTCACGGAACAAGGTCCCGCCGTGCCGGGGGCCACCTCCGCGTCCCGAGAAGGCGCCCCCCGCCCCCACAGCATTCCTTATTTTAACTGCTGGACACTGCAAGCATGTCCCAGAGTCACGCCTGGACGGCTTTGCATCTCCAGGCACTTCAGCGGGTCGCACGCCCTGGCGCCTGCGTTTTGGCTCCTGATGCGCGGAGACCAAGGACCTGTGCGCCCCTGGGCGGAGCCCGCGCCCCTCCTTCCGGCGGGAACGTGGACGCCGCGCTGGGGCCGTCACAGGCCGCCTGTCCCGTCATAGGCGAGCCGAGTCTCTGACCCCTCTCTTCCGCAAGTGGACGCGGGCTCCCCTTCCGACACCAGGGGGCTCCCCGCTCCTGCCCGCCCAGGTGTACCCCCAACCCTCTGTGCACGTGGACCTCTGTCCCGCCCAGCCCCCTGACTGGGGGCCACGTGCTCAAAAGTCGCTGATGTCTAGATTTCCAGATCTGTTGCCCTGGAAATCACACCGAGACCGGAAGGGGCTGGGCCCAGTCACAAGGGGCGAGGGGGCGGGTGACGGCGGGCTGGGGGCGTCTCCAGAGCTTCGCAGAGTCTCGGCCCTCCAAACACGTGGCTCTCCAACGTCCCTGCCTTTCAGCCCCGAATCGGGAGAAAAAGCTGCACCCTCCAGGTTCCCTTATGTTTCAGAGCACACGGGAGAGTGTGACAGCCCCCGAGGTCCCATGTACAAGGCCGCCTAGGGCCGAGCTGTGTCTCTGGCCTGAACCGAGCCACACCGGCAGGGAGGGGACTCCTGACAAGTCCGTGGAGGGGACTTACGGATGGAACTTCTCGCGAGTGTTTTGTCTCTATTGCATTTCTGCTGAAAAGGGGTGAGGACTTTTGTGTTTTATTTTACTTATTTTTTAAAAATTTTCCTTTTCTTAGAGCTAAGCTCGAAGCCAAAGAAACTGGAGTAACTGGTTAACATATAATAATTTAAAAATTACCTACTTCTTATAACAGCAGGACCCCTTGGCCCTGCAGGGCGAGTCCCAGCCTGCGGCTCTCACAGGATGGGAGCAAGGGTGCCTGTGAGTGTCTGTGGGTGCCCGTGGGTGTCGTGGGTGTCATGGGTGCACGTAGGTGTCCGTGGATGTCTGTGGGTGTCCATGGTGTCGTGGGTGTCTGTGGGTATCCGTGGGTGTCTTGGATGCCCGTGGGTGTTGTGGATGCCTGTGGGTATTGCGGGTGCCCGTGGATGTCCATGGGTGTCGTGGATTTCTGTGGGTGCCCGTGGGTGTCTGTGGGTGTCCGTGGGTGTCCACGTAGGGACAGCTCGTCCAGGTGTCCCCCCCGTGTGCAGTATGCTGGCGGTCTGGGGATCCCTGGAGCAGCTGCGGCCACGTGGTGGACGGGGACGGGGCAGGGGGGATGGAGCGTCGCTGGGCTGCTTTGCCACCTGCTTGGTCATCGAGACCTGCTTCCTGAAGCTTCGGGATTCCGAGCTGGTGAGGTCACAGAGGGCCCCACCTCCCGGCACACACACAGGCCATCTCCCTGGCTCCTTGCCAGAACCATAGAGCCGAAATCGTGTTTATTTTAAAGACAAGAAAACAGGGTTTTACAGCGATTACCAGTTTTCCCAGGCTGCCTGGCAGAGCCGGGTTGCAGCCCTATGTGCACTTGCCAGGAACCGAGTCACTGCGGGGCACGGCTCGTGGGCAGAGCGCACTGGGGACCCCACCCCGGGGTGCGCGGGGCCGGGCTCGGCTCTCTTTGTGCTGCGGTGCACTCGTCCCTGGGACAGCTCCTGGCTCAGTCAGAACTCGTTGATTAGACAAAGGAATAAATGGGTGGCTGACTAACGAATGGCAGCGTGGCGCGCACGCGTCTCAGACAGCATCGCTGGACTCGGGAAATTCCTGGGATGCAGAAGTCGGGGCTTTAAAGTTTCTCCAAAATATTTGTGCGCTTATTTTGATAACTTTGTCATGTTTGAATTATCAACTTGGCGTCAAGATGTAATTTTTTTTAAAAGCTCGTTTAACAATTGGAAGGCAGAAATGGCCTTGCCTTTTAGGCACCCGTGCAGCGTGACACACAGGGGACGTGCCTTCTCCGTCCCAGCAACTGAACTGCAATATGTCGGCTCCGAGCGGGAAACCTGATCTGCGTTTCTGCCCCTTCTGCCTCGCTGAGAGCCGAGGACAGGGCACCTCAGGGCGAGGGGCTCGTTAACATGCAGCAGCTTGAGAACGCCCTCTTCATCGACCGGATAAACAAGTCATGAGATATTTTATTGCAAAGTGATAGACCAATTTAGCCACCTTTCCACCAGCAATGAATGGACTTATATTGAACGTGAAATGGCAAGAAATTTGCTCCCTCCGGGAGCTATCATGAGAAATGAAGAGTGAAAGCTTATCCCCCAAATGGCTCATCCGACTGGATTTATATTGAATTCGATCCGAATTTAAGACAGACCTCTGATCAGCAAAAGTTTTACAGATGGCGATTGGTTTTTCTTTGTTCCTCTCACTCTAAGTGGTTTGAAACCTTTCGTTTTACACTTATGTCATAGTTTTAGCCTTTTCTGGACGTTTCTTACTGAAATACATCACTCGTATAGTTAACTCACAGGGACGTTACTCGTAATTCTGAGTTCACCTCAGGTGCAGGGTCAAGGCGATTTTAGGGTCATTCCACAAAGGACGTGACTTGAGTGAGGAGAGAAGTCGGGGAGGCCCCCAGCCGCCCACCCGTGGGCGTGACCCCACAGCCGGGGAAGAGAGAGGCGCGGCTGCGGGTTCCCTGGGATCTGTTGTCTGCTTTGAGGTCCGCCAGTCCTGGTTGTGTCTGTGGGCTGACTGAGGGCAGAGGGTGGGGCGGCCCAGAACTTCGGGGTGCCTGGGCTCAGAGGGGGCATTTACAGCCCGGAAGCAGATGGCGTCACAGGGGCAGGTGCTGGGGCCCGGGAGAAGGAAGCTGGAGACCCAGCCCCGGGGACGCCTCGTTCTAAAGATTCAGTAGAAAGTGAGAAGAAAGGACGAAAAAGGACTGAGAATGTGACCTCTGAGGCGGCTGCGACCGCCTCTCCTCCCCGAGTTTCTGGAATGTCATGGGGATGTTTTGAATCTGGGTCTTAACGTTCAGGACGCTCGGGACCAGGGGGCTGATTCCAGGCGAACGTCTCTCTCCTTCTCTGCCTTTGATCCGACCCTCCCTCCGTCCTCGCCGTCGGCTCGCTCTGGAGGGGCCTGTTAACTCACAGGGACGTTACGTGGGGACGTTCCCAGCTCCGTGGGGACGTTCCCGCCGTGATCGTCGGGCTGTTTGACGCTTCTCACGTCCCTCACGGTGTCGCATTCCGTCTCGGCGACCCACGTGCTTGTCCACGGGTTCTTGGCCTCTCCGGAGGCCCGCGCGTCCGCCCTGTGGCCGCCGCTCCCATCACGCCTCCATCGGGCGTATTTTCGCGTTTCCTCTGTTCCTCAGATTACTGCCGTTCTCCAGTGTCAGTGGAAGTTTCCATGTCATTCCTTCCCCTGGGATGGCTGTGGCGCCTGTGGTCATCCAGGGCCCTTTCCTGCTCCTCCCCTGCCGCCCCCCACCCCACACGCTTCCCGTGGGGGCGGAGCCTCCGGGAGCCCTGGAGACCCATGGAGACAGTTCTGTGTCGCGGCTGTGGGCGACACCGCTGCCGCCAGCTCGCCGAGGCCGTGTCAGCTGATGCTCGACTCCCATCCTGGCCGCCAAACCTGTCAGCCTGGGCCTGCAGCCCCTCGCAGCCGGGCGGCCGAGGACCCCGCGGAGAGTCCCCGCCCTTGGCTGCACCCTCGCCGCCCCATTGCGCTCTGAGCCGGGACGTCCCTGCCTGGCTTCGTCCGCCCGCACTAAGCCCAGGTCTGCACTGGTGTCCCTTCCTCTCTGTGTCGTTGTGGCTGTCTGCGTGCAAAGCCCCCGCGTGTCAACGGTGCTCACTGGGAGTGAGTGTGTGTGTGTGTGTGTGTGTGTGTGCGCGCGCGCGCGAGCTGGCAACGCCAGTCGATCGGTTTAAACCTCCGCCCTGTAAAGCTGGGTGAGGACTGACCACGACCCCTGACGAGCCCTGACCGATGTTGGGGTGTAGCCGCCCGATCACACTGCACGCGGGAACCTCGAGCCACGCTGGGGCCTAGGGGCGCAGCCTCCTGTGCCAGCGCCGTCCTGCGGGTGCTCCATGCTCCCTGCTGGACACGCGCCCCGCGAGGCGCGCAGCCTCACGCGCTGCAAACCGCCACGCGGTTGGCACGCGGGGTCTGGAACCGGTCCCTGCATGCTCCCGGAGCCCCGACTGCTCACCTTCCCTGCCCAAGCCACCCCTGGGGCGCCCCCCTTGAAAGCCGCACCTTTGGGGAGCTTTGGGGCCGGTATTCAACACCTTGAGAGTGGGGGCGGGTCCAGTTCTGGTGACTTAGGACGTCCTGGGCCCGCCTCCCAGGCACTGCACGCCCGCGGTGGCCGCTCAGCTGCCTGGAACCAGCACTGCACGCTCCTCCTGGCCGCCTGGGTGGTGGAGGCTCGTGGTCCACACGACCCCTGGCAGCACGTCAGAGCTCTGCGCTAATGTCTGCGGGGTGCAGGGTGGACTGCGTGCACCGGGCCCACGCAGCATTCGGGACACGGCCCCCGCTGTCGCCCCGCCTCCTGAGCACGTGAGACGTTTGCTCTCCTTCTTGGTGACACATCCGCCTCCTGGGGCCTCCACGTTGGCTCCCCACACCCAGACCCATCTCTCCTTTGCTGCTCCCTGGGGCCGGGGCCCCGGCAAGCTGGAGCTCACCTTTCTGCCACTCGCGGGGACAGTGCTGGGCACACTGGTTAGTAGTCACATGAAACGTACACAATTTTCTTTGATCACTGAGCTCATTTAAATTCAATGGCATCTCAGAGAATACAAAAGAATGAATTTGCAAAAATGCCTTATTCGGCAAAAAACATCGGCACGCTCTTGGCTAGAAACAGGGTTTGCTGTTACGTGGAAGTTCTTAAAAAAACAGACCTAAAAATTATAATTCCAAGCCATGTAATATAAATCGTTTTTCTCCCAACCAGTTCATGGCGTCACGACACCTTTTAAGAAACGTGACATGGTTTCTCTGGGGTCCGAGTCTGTTTGATAGAAGTAATGACTGTGGGCGCATACGGGTCTATGTACTGATGTTTATTATAAATTGGAAAATTTCTCAGGAGGAGAACACCATAAATTAATCTTGTAGTTTTTGATGTCTTAAAGTCAAAGAATGAATTGAACAATAACTCATTGATATTAGGAAAGTATTAGACACATCCTGCGGTTTATTTTTTCTTTCACCGAAAACATTTGGGATTTGAACAACTATTTCTTTTAAGGTGCAGACAAAAAAGATCATACTTCTGACAAGAAGGCTCCAGGGAGTCAGGGCCTCGTGTGGAGGAACCGAGTCTCGCCAAAGCCGGGACACCTTCCTGCCTGCTCTCCGGGGGGCCGTCTGGGGCTGTGACCCTCAGCTGGCCAGCACTTGAACTCCTTTCTTCACTGGGAAAGGCATTTCAGCGTCAGCAGTGGGATACGCCACCTGCCACCCCTAGGGGTCCCGCTCAAATCTCGCCCAGCTTGGTGGCATCTCAAGTTAACGCCGATTTGACCTTCGACCCCCACCTTCAGGTCCTGTGGTGACCGCAACCAGTGCGCCTGGCCTCCACGCTGTGCTGAGCATTCAGGCCACGTGGAGCGGGGGGCAGGACTGAGCGGGGCACAGTCCCTCCTGGTCAGTGCCATCTAATACCCACTTGTACTGACATTGTTGCTGTTGGTTTTATTTTTGTGTTTGTCAGTTTATTATTATTACTTTTAGGCAATTGTCTTGAAAACGGAAATGATCCCATGGTGATTAATCTGGGTATTTTGGCCATTTCTTAAATCAGCTAAGTCCGTTTCCTGCTCCACTGGTTGGTGGGAGCCATTTAGATTGTGCAAATGATCAAAACTACTACATCACATTGATCGCTGCAAATAAATACAGCCCGAAGCAGCCCGCCCCTAAAAGAGCAACTGAGCGAGGCAAGACAGACTGCCTGACGTGGCTTCAGATGCGAAAATCAATAGGATCATCCAGGGTTGAAGGAGAATTATTTAATTTGTCAAGTGCACTTATTTGTATTTATATTCAAAACTGAATGGAAGACCAATCGCTCGTCTCGATGCTAGCAGTGGATTTCTAGCAGAAGCGAACAAGTTTCCTTAAACCTAAAACAAATAAATTCCAATTCATAATTCGGCCTATTCATTAATCGTTTTCAGAGTTTCAAGAGTAAAGAGTTCTCAATGACCATGTGTTGATCACCGCGGTGAAAATGTGTTGAAGAGAGATGCTAAATGTATCGTGTAAATGCAACGCCATCACGGGCTTCAGTCTGTTGCAAGCAGAGGTAAAGAAACGCTTGTGCCTGTCACGGCAAAAGAAGCCACAGGTGGGGAATCCAGGCGACGTGCTGTCATGGGAGGGCCCCGGCCTGGGTGCGGGTGTTTTCCTAAGTAACGCACTGGACACACCGCCACCTGGATGCATGGTCCTCAGAACACCTGTTAGAAACGCAGCCGCGTCTCGCCGAAGGCGAGGCCCGTGGGTATCGGCCCCGGCTGGGCGTCTGACTGCGGACGAGCGGCCCGTTTGTTCCCGTCCCCTCTGACTGGATGAGCGCGGGCTCCAGGCCCAGGCAGCGCGCTTGCTTTCGGCAGACTTCTCTCTGGGGGCACTGGGTGTGCCCAGCCTGGATGCTCGCGGCCCTTTGCCTGGCGCCTGACAGACGCAGCTCCGCCTGCCCACGGTCAGCCTCCATGTGGCCGATGTGGACACTGAGAGCTTGGGCGACACAGGAAGTCCCGGCCAGGGACAAAGGAGATGAGCTTCTGGCCACTCACTTCTGGGGTTGATTCTAGAAGGAGGATGGGCCCTCGGGCTGTCGTCTGGTTTCCTCGCTAGTAAGGGACTCTCGGCAGAGCGACTGTCATGCCCGTGCCCCTTGGGCCAGTGGGCTACAGCCATGGCTAATGCGACGTCCAGAGGAGAAGCAGGAAGTGGGGACGCCTAGAGGTGGGGGAGGGGCGGGGCGATGGGCGTGGCGGGCGAGGACGGAGGGTCCCTGCCGCGACCAGCAAGGGCGCAGCGGCTCCCCCTCCACATTTCTCCGGCAGGATCTCACCCCTGGCTTCTAGTCCCGGTGCCGCTCTGAGACCGAGTGGACGCCCTGCATGGAAGCCGCCCGTGAACGCGCGAGTGGGGCCGCGTCTGCGCGGCGGGCTAGTGGAGGCTCTGGAAGCCGAGTCGGGGAGGAAGCAGGTGTCTAACGGCGGATCTGGGATGGGGGGCTTGCGGGGGACGTGTGGGTGTGAGTGACAGGGAGGTGCGTGGGGCGCGGCAGCCGAGGCGGGTGCTCAGCCACGTGCTGGACGGGACACACGGACCGAGAACGTGACCATGACAGGAAGCGGCATGGAAGCGGCCCGGGCCGCGCACGAGCGCGAACGGAGCCTGCGGCTCTCAGGGTCTCGGAGCTGTGGCCGCCCTGGGCGGAGGCCTTCCCGCCCCGTCCCCTCCTGAGGGGGTGGTCGCCCAGTTCAAGGCACACCTGAGGGACGCCGGGCCGCGGCCAGAAAGACGCGCACTGAGCAGCTCTCTGTTCCGCGGCGGCGAGGCTC
>NW_006440135.1:3807398-3823897 GCF_000325575.1 Pteropus alecto | reverse complement strand
AGGGGCCTCTCCTCTCTCACAAAGACACCCCCACACCAGGGCCCAGGGGAGGCATCTCCGTGACTGCCGAGGACATTCCCTTCTGGTGCTCACGCTCGGCGCCAGTCTGCGGGGCCGCGCCGCGAGGGTGCGGGGAGCGCAGCACCAAGTCCTAACGAACTGAGCCCTTGTTCCCGGGGTCGTCCCCCGGGCTCCCGGTGACACGGCGGGGCCTACGGGGGGGACGCCGCGCCCTCCCCTGCCTCCTGGCCAAGCCGCCAGCACCGACCACGCTCAGCACCGGCTCACGGAGAGACGCGCCTACTCATTTGCTTATTTACTTTTGAAAAAAATATATCTGTATTTTTAAAGAAGCCGAAGGGTAATGAGGACCGGCTGACGCCGGCCGAAAGCAAGCGGCGCGCCTCCTCCGGGGCCGGCGGCCGGCGCGGGCATCGATCTGCAGCTTTCGCGATGAACTCTAATGAGGGCTCCATTACTGCCCGCCCGCCGGTTGGCCCGGGCGCCCTCCAAATTAGCCGCGAAGAAGCCAGCCTGTCAATATTCACTCGACCACGAGAGTACTTGTTCGGGGAGGACAGAAGAGCTCTGGCTTGGGCAGAGCGACTTAACTCCTCGTCTCATAAAACGTGAGCTGCTATTGATCGCGGCCTTCCATTGTGTGAAGGATTATGCACGCTCACGCGCGCATGCGCGCACGCACGCTCGGGGGTGGCACCAGCCGGCGCCCCCATCACTCACACAGGCCCGGCCCCTCCTCCCCGCCTCCCCGAGTCATTCAGCAACATGAAGCAAATTAAATCAATGAATTCATCCTAGCAGATGGCCACTTTAACACTCAGTTAGCCTTTAGATAATTGAGCGTTGACTCCGGAATCATAAAATGGATGGCTCGTTTGTACATTTTACTGAAATAGATCGCCGAGGTTAAATAAATGAAATCCCATTTGTCAGGCGGCAATAAATGGCCTCCCCTTCTGCAAACAGCTCTGTTTGGCCTAATAAATACAGCGACGTCTCAGCGCTCCTCCCTTGATGGGGTTACAGCTTAATGAAATGGTCTTCCCTCTGCTTGTTTTTGCCTCCTCCTGCACCACGCGATAAGTAGCGAACCAACGAAGCTTGTAATTACAATCTTACAGAAACCGGGCCGATCTGTATATAAATCTCACCCTCCAATTACAAGATGTAATAATTTTGCAGTCAAGCTGGTAATGAGGTCTAATACTCATGCCTGCGCTAATCCCCGCTGGATGCTGACTCTATCAGATGTTAGCTTTGTAATTATACTGGCAGAAAATCATTATTTCATGTTCAGCAGAAAAATGAGGTTGGTGGGAAGTTAATTTTCTCTATGCTCTGTGAAGCATAGACAAAATTTTAATGATTTAATCATTATGGTTATCCCTTTTGCAATTGACCCACGTTACTTGTGTAGGAACATTGGCACATTTAAAAGTCCCTGTTACCCGATAAAGCTTGCCAGGTATGCAGCTTTTAACGTAAGGATAACTGTACACAATTAAACCATTACCCTGATGATGGGGAAAAGTCACTTTATTTTTAGTTTCCGTTATTGGTCTGCATGATTCACGGGAATGTTTGTGTCTTGCCCGCACTGTCATAAATGGCTAATTCAAAAAAATTGAATTATGCCTTCTGATTATGTCAGCCCCACAAAATGCCATGAAAGAGCGATGCGAGCAGATGATTTTCATGTGTGGGCCTGAGGAGTTATGGCCACTGTGTCTCCCACGAGAATAAGGACAAAAAGGGGGGCGTGGCCAATACCCCATCTGGGGAATGTGATTTCTCAAATCTAAGATTTAATACTTCTGAATTTGGCCGGCGGGTGTTTAAAACAATGCGCTTTGAAATAGAGTTAAAATAATTTGCTTGTGACACTATTTTCTTTCCGTATTTTGGTGCCTCTTCGGTGACTCAAGGGAAAACCGGCACAGGCGCGCTGCGCACGCGCGCCGCGCAGCGTCAGTCAGGTGCAGGTGAGACCGCCAGCGTCACGCTCTCCAGGAAGTGGGACTTGGCGACCGGCTTTTGAAAACAGAGAAGCGTCCTCCCAGCGCTGTACTTAGTGGTCCAAGCTGCTTTGTCCTGAAACTCCTCAAAAAGGTCAGGAGAGAGTTCGCCTGGTCAACCGCAGCCGACAGCTTGGTCCCCTGCATGTGGCCATACCCACCGGCCCTGGGTGCTGACGGAGCTCGCCCGCGACCATCCCCACGCACGGGCGGGAGTTGAGCAGGCGCGGGGGGACACGCGGTCCCGGGCCGCCCGCTGCCTCGGGGGGCTTCGCGGGCTGGACCGGCGAGGCCTCGTCCCCGGGCTGGGGGGCCGGCGCCCATCTGCGGGGTTCCCAGGAAGCGAGGCCAGGAAGGCGGTTGGCCGCACGGCGCGTCCCCGGCTGGTCGACTAGCCTTCGCTGAAGCGCATCCAGGTGGAGATGCCGGCCATGAGGTTTTATATGACGAAATACAGAGGCAGGTGTCAGTGTTCCAGTGGACCCCGTGCCCGGTCTCTCCTTCCCACACCGAGACCCAGGCCTGGCTCTCCAGCTGCCAGGACGACCGAAGAACTGTCCTTTTCAGGTCGGAAGCAAAGCGGTGGCTCTCAGCGGATATTTATGTCAATCACTTGCATCAGCACCGCCGGAAATCTTAGGGACATGAAAGGACGTTTGTACCAACACGGAGTTGCGTCGGTGAGTAAATCGAGCTACTTCGTGCCACTGTGATGATGATGGCACTCATCCCAATCCCTGCCACTGTGAGAGTCCCCGGGGGACACGCGAGGAGCCGGCAGTGTCCGCGGGCTGCAGTGTGACTTTGGCGGAGCGCGGGGTCTCTCGGGGCTGACTGGCGGGCTGCGTAAGCTGTCCCCCTCCCGGAGGCACATCCCCGACGTGGTGGACACGAACGCGCCTCCCTGGAGACGTAAGACGTGGCCGCACACAGTGGCCCTGGGCTGTGGCCGTGGGTCCTCCCACGTCCTTTCCCAAGGAGCGCCAGAGTTTCCGCTTGTCCAGCAGCTGCGGGGTCGGCCCTCCTGCCGAGCCGCCACGCTGAGGCCTTTGTGGCCACGCTCCGAGGCTGACGTCCTGTTGCCTTCGCTCCTGCCAGCACGCCGACCCCTCCCGCCGCGCCAGGCGGACGCTCGGTGTCGCCTGCAGGCAGGCGTGAGGCCAGGACCGCGCGGGTGACTTCTCCCGCCGCCCTCGGGGCGGGTCGTGTCCTGCCCACGCTGCTGCCCTCCCCGCCGGAGGGAGCGCGTCTCAGGCTTTGGTGGGGCAGCCCTGTGAGATGCGCACAACAGCGCTGTCCCCAACAGCCCCAGCGCGGGCCTGCACGTACGTGTGTGCGTGCGTGTGTGTGCGTGCATGCATGTGTGTGGATGCCAGGCCTCGCCGTGTGGCCCTGTCGCTTGTTCCCACAGGATGGAGCGGCGGCAAACCTTTTTGCTCTTCCCTGAAAACGGCCCTCAAAATCCGTGGAACCCCAAATTTTTCCTAAGGACAACTTTCTTTTTGTCTAAACAGGAGGAGGCCGCACCTCTGTGCTCACTCACCCCTCCAGGGAGGGAGGCACGGCCACTTTGGGCCTTCGGGGTGGGCAGGCCACAGGAGTGTCCCCTGGTGGCGGCGGAGCGCAGCCCAGCTCACCCATGACACCGTTACAGGCAACCTAGGTGACAGGGATGGTGAGAGCTCATTTCTTGTGTCATCTTGACCGCGTCACGGGCCCCGGCTGTCTGGCTAAACGTCATTTCTGGGCGTGCTTGTGGGGTTTCTGGATGACGTTGGCCTCTGAATCAGCGGACCGAGTGAGGCAGACGCCCTCCCCGTGGTGGCTGGTCCCCTGGGCCCTTCGAGGGCCGGACGGATCACGGCGCTGAGGAGGGAGGGTCCGTCTCTCCGCCCCGCTGCTGAGCCGCATGGCGGGTGTTCTCTCGCCGGGGCTGGGACTCAGGCCGTGGTTCTCACGGTTCTCCTGGTTCTCAGGGCTACGGCGGCGACTGACGTTCACGTCCTGCTGTCCTGGGTCCCCGGGTGCCGAGGGCCGGGATTAGGACTTCTCAGCCTCCGCGACCCTCTGAGCTGATTCCTCTGTGCATCTGTCTGTCAACCTGGCTATTATCTATCGCTCTATCGCCTATTTATCTACTGATCTAATTACCTATCATCTATCCATCAATAAACCACCTACCATTTTATCTAACAATCTAATTATCTTTTTGTCTATTATCTATTTATCTATCGTCTTTGTATTTATCTCTCATCTATCATCTACATCATCTATTATCTATCTATCTATCTCTATCTAGTTTCTATCGATCCATCATCTATCTATTACCTGTGCATTTACTATCTGTCATCTGTCTCCTGTGATTTCTATGTCTCTGGAGAACCCTATCTAACACAGTGGTCATAATTCAGTATGCATTTTTGTGATGGGAACAAGAATTAAGTGGCAGAATAAGTGAATTTTCTATAAAATGAGGAGCTTTACAAAACCGCAGGCTTTTGTGGCTGAGGCACAGGGAGGGGTTTGAGAGGCGGGCCGCGCCTGTGGCAGCGTGCCCATCGGCCCACCTGGAGGACGTGTCCCAGCTCCCTCCGCAGCCTCCGGCTCGGTCCTTGGTGTCCCTGAGGCGCCGAGGGAGGGTGACTTCGTGGGTTCCGATGCCAGTTTCATGTATGCTTCTTATGCTGTTTTATTGTCTCTCAGTTCCTGTAAATTCCTTCAAGTCTTTTACGGAGGCGAGAAGGTGACACGCATGTACATAAGTAAAAAAGAAACATTAATTATAATGAAAAACGGGCCTTTTGGGTGACTGCGGGATGCTCAGGCCAGACGCCGGCACTGACATGTGAGGTCACAGAGGGAACCTGGCTGCAGGGCCCCCACTGTGCCCCACGACGGCCCGGCCTGGCGGTAATGACAAGTGGGGATCCAGAAGCCAGGCAATCTGGGTTTGAATTCCAGCTCGACATTTCCACTGCGAGATCATAGGCCGAGCTCGTATTCCGTCCTCGGCCGGATGATGACTAATGGTCGCTCTTCTTGCAGCACTTACGAGGGTTAAATGCAGAGGTGGTGGTTAGCTCAACGCGGGGAAATAGCGATTCCTTAGAAAATGTCACCATTTCTCAACCTCGATTTGGAGTTCAGCCTGCCTATGCGTGGTAATGTAACACTGTATCTGCTAGCGGGAGGGAATGTTCCAGAAGCATGCCGTTGGCCAGCCCTGCCGCTGAGGAGGGTGTGCTGCAGAGGCCTGTGAGTGGAGAAAGGGACAGACTCATGCCCCAGAGAAGGTCCCTCCTCTCTCCACCAGCGGGACAGAGTTCACCCCACCGCCACTGTCGCGTTCCATGCGGGGAGAGATGGAGCAAGCTGGAGGACTTGCTGGAGGCCTTGCCTCAGCATGAAATCCTCGTGCCGAGACATCGATGGCTCGCTGCCGCCCGGAGTTCGGCGAGCGTTGGTTCTGCAGGCTCCCACACCTGCCAGGGTCACGAGTCCCTGATGTCTGCATGTGACAAATCGTCCGCCACACCCCGAAGTGAGTCACATTCTCTTCTTGGTGGGTTAGGCCGCCTGCAGGCCACCCCTTCACAATGCGGGGAACAACATGCCCTCGAACTCCGCCTTCCCTTCTTCCCCGTGCAGATGATGCCTCAAGGTCAAGAGCAGCCCTTTCCGACCCCTCGAGGAAACAGGCCACTGAGTTTAACAGTCGCTCCCTGTCCTTCACCTCTCACATGTCCACGTGCCTTCTGTGCACGGGAAGCACCACGTCAGGCAGAGCTTTCACGGCTACACCAAGGTTTTCCTTCCTATTTGTTGTGAAAAGCCTGGATTTTCCTAAACACTGGGAAAATCTGAGACACGTTTACGGTCTTCCATTTCCCTCATACCCTAGCGACGTTTAATGTCACTTTCCCTCATGGCCCCTTCTGGAGTCTGAGCCCGTGGAGGAGCGAAGAGAGCTCTGTCCAGGGGCTTCTGGCAGGTGGGTGGCCGGCACGCCCCTCACCCGACCGAGGCCAGAAGCCTCCTCCTCCTCCGTCCCCGCACATGGCACACAGTGAAATGTCGCGGTGGAAAGCAGCTAGGGACACCCGCGAACCCGATGAACAGGGACACTGACACTCCCTATAAACCCAGTTTCCAGGATTTTCATCCCAAACTGGATTTTGCTGGAGAAATTTTCTCCTCTGTAGCTGCAGTGGTTTTAAGAACACAGATTTTGGAGTCAGCAGCACAAAGATCTTTGTCTTGCGATCGCTGGCCTGTGGCTCAGGAGCGTTAAAGTTCTTCAGACTGGGCGCCCTGATGCTGAGATACAGTTAACAGCTGCTCCCTGCGCCGTCGTGGGGACGAATCCTGAACTCCCGCCCCTGAAGATGTGGTCCCGGGGACACCATCAGTGGAGACACGCACCTGAAGAAAAGCCAGGGTCCCACACACCTCCCTAAGGCCATTTCGCTAGGCTGCTTCATCAGACACACATGCACGCGCACATGCACACACGCACACTTATATGTATACACATGCGCATACACATACGCACTCACATCCGCACACACATACCACTCATGCATGCACACATACATGCACATGCACACGCACACATGCACACTTATGTATACACATACACATACACATACACACTCACACCCGCACACACATACCACTCATATGCACACATGCACACTTATATGTACACACATGCGCACACACACACACTCACACCTGCACACACATACCACTCATATGCACACATGCACACTTATATGTACACACATGCGCACACACACACACTCACACCTGCACACACATACCACTCATGCATGCACACACACATGCACGTGCACATGCACACACGCACACTTATATGTATACACATGTGCATACACATCTGCACTCACATCCGCACACACACACCACTCATGCATGCACATGCACATGCACACGCACATGCACACATGCACACTTATATGTATACTCATGCGCATACACATACACGCTCACATCTGCACACACATACCACTCACGCATGCACATGCACATGAATGCACACATGCACACACACACTTATATGTACACACATGCGCACACACATACACACTCACACCTGCACACACATACCACTCATGCATGCACACACACATGCACGCGCACATGCACACACATGCACACTCTCCAGGAAGCCTGGAACAGCCATGTAGGTCTTCTCGAATACAAATGGGACATTGCTGAAATCCTGTCAATTAGTGGCAGAGGGCAAATTTATGTCACGTGATGCTCACCAGAACATAGCTCCATGCAAATACAAAAACAACGACCAATCTCATTTGAATCTCATTTGATAAAAGGTTCACCCCTTTAAGCTCTCAAGATTCTATCGTCTGTGACCCTTTTATATTTGGACACTAAGAAAAGGTAAGACTCCTCAGGGGCAGGCACCTGTGTTTTCTACATTTCCTGTGTTTTTTAGAAAGTCATTATCACGAGTACTTATTCAGCTCTGTATCGGAACTGCACTCTTGACTCTGATCTATGCCAAAATATATTTTCTCAAATATTTACAGCAGAGACACGCATCAAGCACATGAACTATCAATTTGTACTGATCTGGACTCAATTTGGTAAGTTAAGGGATTAGGAATGAGATTTAAGGAGAAGCCAAAGGGCACGTTTGTTTATGATAAATATCTTAAGTGTCTGTCATGAAATGTGGCCAAGCTGTCTGCACTTTGATGGCGGATTTCCATATTTTCCCTCCCTCCCACCTACAGTTGTTTTCATACATTTTCTAAGGAGACCGCAATGATTTTCTTGCCCTGAAGTGTCTGAATCTGATAAGGAGGGACCCTTTGGTGGCCCTGGCACTTGGAGTGAGGAGGTCGAAAGAGGAGGCTGCCCTGGCCAGGGGCTCTGCCGTAGGAGGCTGCAGACACCGGGAAGGGCCCCATGAGGCAACTGCCGTGGGGCCAGACAGGTGTCTCTCGGTGGTACACTGCATCCTCTCCCTCACTTTCTGATAAGAAGCAGCTCTTTTTTTAGTGCCCTAGAAATTTACAGCTCGAAGACGGTTTCATGCCTCAGGTTTGCTTAACTTCTAGAAGATTTACTTCAAGAGAAAACATTTTTTTTTTTTAACACTCAGAATAAGTGTTTATTGTCATTCAGAGTCTTGTTTTTAGCAGATTGCTTCACCCCCTGTCCACCCCCGCCCCCGGGGGAGAAGATCATTTGCATTTTGGATTAGAGGGGGATTTTGTCAAATTTGAAGTCCTTTGAATCCTAATAAAACATGTTGGAATGGTGTCGAACCTGCCGATAAGGAAGTACACGTATTCACATCGGTGAGAAGACTTTCCAGAAATGCCTTGAATTTCCAGGCACTTTTTGGACTCTCCAGATGCGTGAGCCTTCTGGTGTTTTCATGAGTGTGCCAAATCGCCTCAACTCCTGTGTCACACGCAGGGACAACCTAGGGCGTCTCACCTCATTGCGAGTCCCTTTCATTACACTGACCGACTTTAAGAAGATACTAAATAATCATAGAATGATAGGCTACTTTATTTCCAACAAAAGCAACCCCAAACTTCTTCAGAATAATGAAGAAAAACACCTGCTTTTAAATACCACTGCAGCGAAAGAGCTCCAGTAAAAGCCTTACTATATCAATGCGCTAGTGACGAATCCCCCTCGTCTTCCTTCCTCTGAGAATCCCTCTGTTTCCCTTCATTCCTGAGGGATAGTTTCACGGGGCAGTGAACTCACAGTTTGTGACTTTACTTTAAGCACCTGAAAAGACACCGTGCCAGTTCCCTCGGACCACCATGGTTTGAGGTGGAAAATCTGCTGTCATTCAACTTGGTGTTTCCTCTTTACGTGACGCGCTGTTTCTCTTCGATTGCCTTCGTGACTTTGTCTTTGATTGTACTTTCTAGAAGTGTGAGGAAGATATCGCTGTGTGGTTTTGTTTGTTCTTTATTTCTCCTGTTTGGGGTTTGCTGGTCTCGTTGTGTGTGGAGGTTTGTGTTTTTCATGAAACTCGGGATGTTTTCAGCCACGGTTTCTTCAAATACTTTTGAAGCTGCTGCTTCTTTCTCCTCTCCCCCAAGACGCCAATGATACGAGTGTTGGACCCTTTGTTATTGTCTCGCAGGTCCATGAGGGTCTCTGCATTCCCCACCCCTGGTCCACTTTCTGTCAAGTAGGTAAATTCTATCGATCTTTCCTCAAGCTCGCCGATTGCTTCCCGTGTGTCCATCTACTGCCAAGTCCATCCAGGTGGTGTTTCGTGGACCGGACCTTTCGGCTCCAACAGTTCCATTTGGTTGTTCTCTGCGACTTCTCTTCCTTTATTGTGATTTTCTTGCATTTATTTCGCGGCAATTTGTAATCGATTGCTGGAGAATCGTTTTACTTTCTGACAGCTGCTTTAAGGTCCTTGTGGGATCATTCTGACACCTGATTCATTTCAGCGTTGTCATCAGCTGACTGTACTTTTTCACCCTAGTTGTGATGGTCGGTCCTTGGTGTCACGGGCGATTCTCTACTGTGCGCTGGCCATTCTGTCATGCTAGGAGGTATTGGGTCTTCTGTGGGTTTTCTATTTTAACATGTAGCCATCCTGTTCAGGTGTGGCACATGGCTCCCAGCCTCCTTTTGTGGGCTGTGGCTCCAATGACAGTTTAGTTTTTAGGCCTCTGTGGTACCATGTGGTCATCTTGGTGTAGCTGGTACAGCTGGGCTCTCACTGGCCCCTGATGGTGTTTCCTGCTCGTGGGAGGGTTCCCCCCAGGATACCCAGTGTCTCACTGACAGAGGGGATCCTCAGGCTGCTCTGACTGGACACTCATCATGCCCCAGCTGCCCCAGGGTCTCTGAGCAGGGGAGGAGGCCTCCGCCCAGCTCGATGCATAGGAGTGTGCAGACAGACGAGGCTATGGGATGGAAAGTGGAAGGAGACCGTGTCCCACAGCAGGAAACAGTTGTGGGGTGGGAGTCCGAACAAACAAGCTGGGGTGCCGGGGTGGGACTGGGCCGTTGCACCGATGGTGGGGTGTCCTGAAAGCTGTAGGTTGATGGGACAGCCGGTGACAGGAAGGGAGGACGTGCTGGCTGCACGCCATTCTCTCTGGCCTCGTTAGGTGCTTCCGAACTGAAAAACCATCTGTGCGGGCAGGTAGTATTTAACATACCTGCGTGTCCCCTTTAATATAGATTTCACAGGAGACTGAAATCAAGTTAAATCACATCGCGACGGTATTTTCCTCACTTTTTAAATTAGCAGAATGTCCAAGGGTGCTGAGGACATATTTTCCAGGGTAACTTTATTAATCTCTGGACAGAAAGCAGGTGACATGCCTAAAGGACCGTCCCCAGTCAATGCCTACCTTTACCAGCAAGATGGGGTGCAGCCCCAGGGGCACAGAGCAGGGCCAAGCCTAGTTTTCGTCCCACCCACGACAGGAGACCGGAAGGCACAGCGCAGGTCCCAGAGCTAGTCAGATTCGCCGGCACCGCCGAGGGCTCCAGTTTTGGGAAGAGACCCCGAATTTGGGGGAGAGGAGCTGCCATAGGTGTTTGGTACCCCGCGGGGCTGCCTGGTGCCACAGTGTGCTTTGGGTTGGGGTAATGCATACCGGTTTGGGGGAAAAAGCTTAAGATTAAGATCAATTCTGCATTTTTAAAAAGTTAACTGACTGTATTTTTAGAACAGTTTCAGATTTACAGAAAACTCAGCCGGAAATACAGAGTTCTCAAATGCCCCGCCCCCACCCCAACTTTCCGTATCGACACCTCACTTCGGTGTAGTACAGTCCTTACAACGAATGAACCAGTACTGATACATTATTATGAACTCAGCTTCCGTTAGGGTTCACTCTTGGTGGTGTGCATTCTGTGGGTTTTGACAAATGTCCTGTATCTACCTGTACGGGGTCCTACAGAGTAATTTCTCTGCCCTAAAAATGCTCTGTGCTCTGTCTGCTCATCCCCCTCCCTCCGGCCCTGGCAGCCACTGACCTTTTTCCTGTCTACATAGCTCTGCCTGTTCCAGGTGTCATTTCATTGGAATCGTACAGTAGACCCCCTTTTTAGATTGGCTTCTTTCCCTTAGTGATATGCATTTAAGGTTCCTCCATGTCTTTTGGGGCTGGACGGCTCATTTATTTTAGTGCAGAATGGCTCTCCATTGTCTGGATGGGCCACAGTTTATTTGTCCTTTCGCTTTCTGAAGGACATGCATCCTGCCAAGTTGACTTTTTATTTTGGGGGGAGGGGAGCATTAATGCTAGATTTAATTGTGTATTTTAGGGAAAAGACACATTGCGGAGGATCTGCAGGTTTTGCATCCTATGAGCTCGAGTTTTCGAGGGAACACACAGGCGTGAACATGAACTGCTTTTAGGCCCATAGATAACAAGTATGTATTTGGCTTGCTGGTCAGGTCAACTAGCAAATAAACACTAAACGTTTCCTGTTCCTAACAGGTAACATGGCTACGCTGCTTCGCCGTGACGATACATGTACGTTTATCAGACACTTTTACCCATTTGCCCACAGGAAATGGACACAAGCCCATGCTAAGACTCAGCAGAGATTTGCTAGAAAGTTCTGCCGCATTGCCAGGTCAGAAGGACTTGGGGTAGCCCCTGATGGTCCGATGAGAAGGACTGAAGAGTCACCACTGCCATCAACAAGAGTGTGATGGGGAGAGTCCGGGGTCCAAGGCCCGGAAGCATAGAAAAACTAAAGAAATGCACTTTATGCGAGGCCCGGCTTCGAGCTTTTCTTTTTCGGTCTATGTTTTTGCGTGTCGAATTTACCTCGGCGTGCAACAAACCTTGGGCATTATCCTGAAATGCCCAGCGGTGAAGAACGAGCCCACTGGTCAGTAGGGATGGTGGCAGCGCCGCGCCTCCGTCTGTCCTGCGTGTGATTACACAGCGCGGCTGGCTCGGTCACTCCCGCTGCAGAGCAAGTCAGCACAGCTGCTTTAGAGGTGGGATTTTGGGGGAAAATATTGTTATTTACAAAACAAACTAATCATTTGAAAATAAACAACGGATCTAATTATTTCTCCCGTCTTCACCATTGCCATAGATGTCACGTTACTTCTAGCCTAAACTAAGGAGTATATGAGAATTTGCTTTGTAAGTAAAACCAGGGCTATTCTTCAGGGGAAAACGTGGTGTGGCATTTAGGAAGGTAAATAAACAACGGATCTAATTATTTCTCCCGTCTTCGCCATCGCCATAGATGTCATGTTACTTCTAGCCTGAACTAAAGAGTATATGAGAATTCGCTTTATAAGTAAAACCAGGGCTATTCTTCAGGGGAAAACATGGGTGTGGCATTTAGGAAGGGAGCATAACGGCCTCTCCAGGCCACACCAGCTCCCACGGGCCATCGTTTAGAAGTTGTCCACCAAACGGTTTGCATCTGGCTCCGACACCATGCAAAACACATTTATTGAAACTTCCAGTCACACTTGGAAAGTTTGGCAGATGGTGTCGCTTCTCATTTAATTTTTTTCCCAATTTTTTTTTTCTCCCTGAAACTCGAGCTCCGGGCTCTCGACCCCCCAGTTCGAAACCCTTTTCTGTTAATAGATCTAATCGGCAGCGTGTTAAACAAGAGAGACCCTTTCTGCGTCCGCTGTTAGGACCAGCGCTCCCCGGCTGCAGATGACCAGAATAAACAACTCGCCCATTCAATTACCACGCGGGCCCGGCTTTTATCTGGCTGTGACATCATTTCAATCAAAATGTAAAATAATACAATCCAATAGTTGCAAGAGGGAGAGATAGGACACAGGCGGCTGCACTTAGTCATTTAATAAAAGGAGAAGAGGAAGGTGGGGTGCCTCCCCGCCCCCCGCCCCCGCCGGCCAGCGAGGCTTCCGGCTCCGGAGCTCCGTCAGCTGCTCCGGTGGTGCTCCGAGTGCAGGAAATCGTCTATGACTTTCTATTAGTGGACGCTGTTACGGAGGACGCAGCCTGCTGTACTGTTTTTCCATTGTTCGTTTAATTAACAAAAGCATGAAATCTCCCTATTGGCAGCTTTCTCCCAGCAGCTTCTCCTGCTTGTCCCCTCCGAGCAGGGGCTTTATTCATCTCCTTTGTCTCCTTTGAAATTTTTTTTATTAACAGTGATGTTTTTCAAGACCCGCAAATCATCGTGAGAAGAAAAACATAATTCAAGGGCAAATACATCGTCGCTAAAGTGCTTAGGCTGCTCAAACAATCAGGAGGCATTGCCTTCCGCACAGCACTTTTGTACGGAGGTTCTCCTTTCAATTCTGAGAGTTACACAGTCCTCGGGGACAGTAACCGTGAGTGTCACCTGCTTTGTGTCAGGGTGATAAAAACGATAATAACCAGCTCTATCCATTGTGCCTAAAAGCCAAGGAAAAAGAGAAAAAGAGGTCGCGTTTCAGAAAGAGGGCATGAAGTGTGTCATGAGGCCGAGTTCCCTGAACCCTGTCCTATCTGAATATCGACCGTGGCCCTTGAAGAGCCCACTTCACTTAATCAATGAGTTCATTATGTTTCCTTGAACTGTATTTAGTTTATAGCAAGCGATCATGTTTAAGAGGAAATAACCCGCTATCCTTCAATATTTTTGATCGTTCCTCACACCAAGCGGATCCAGCAAGCAAGAACTGGCTCGAACGAGCCCTAACGTGAGGGGGCAGGAGCAGCATCATGAGGTGGCCCTAAGCTATGGAAGTTGTCCCCAGGAGTATCTGGAGGTCTGTGACACTTCAGCTGTGGACGATTGGACTTTGTTTTCCTAGCAGAAGAGAGGCATGTAGGACTCCTCCCCCTGCCCCCTAAGGAACTCAGTGCACCTGGGAAGGTAGCGCACTCACAATCACAAGTTGAAAAAGCATCGCGCTTCGTCATGACCAGGAGCGAGATGCAACTGTGCCCCGAGGCCGGAAAATCCCACGACTCCTGTAACAGGAGGTTCAGTGGGAGTTTTCCTCTTGCCTCTGAATCCCAGCTAAAGCTCCCAGCTGAAGACAAGGGCCCCACAGCGCACCCAGGCTCCCCGGAGCGGGATCACCCGAAGAAACAGGCTCTTGTCTGCAGTTACACCGGCCCACGGAGAGCGGGAGCCGGGGGCCTCTGCGTGCCTGGCCCGCCCAGCTCCCTGGCCCCTCCCTGCCTGTGGGGAGGGAGTGGTCCTGGGGCCCCCAGGGAAAGCACTGGTGGACACAAGGACCCCACAAAGGGGGAAGGGCACCTCTCCTTGGCTGACACCGGGATCACCATGTTTGCACGGCCCTGCGGCCCGAGGATGGTTTTGGGAATCGGAAGTGCAACCTCCAGACTTGGGGTGCACTGGAGCGGAGCCAGCACCTGGAGAGGTAGCTCTGGGGAAGGGAGGTTGACCAGGAGGCCAGGACGGCAGGCGAGGCCGGAGCGGCCAGGCGCTGGGGCAGCTGCATCCCCACAGCTGGGCGGGGCGGGCTGCAGGGTCTGTCATGCCAGGTGCAGCAGAGGGTAGTGGGCTCCGCCCATCTGGGTGTGCGACCCGCATTGTCTGAGACATGAGCTAAGGGAGTGTGTGGGCTGGTCACCAAAATGGCCCAATCACCCCGCCCCTGTACGTGCCCTTTCGCCATGTGACTGGCCACCCCCAGCAGATGCGTCTTCTTTCCCCACCCCGTGGACCTGGGCTGGCCTTGGTGAGGTTCGTCTTGTCCAACACAGCGTGGCAGAAGGGACAGCGATGTCCCCAGCGCAGACACCAGTCCCCGTCCGGGAACCCTGAGAGCATGGCGAACAAAGCCGGGTCATCCTGGCGGGTGACGAGAGGCATGAGGCCAGTCACGCCTGCCACCCCAGCTGACAGCCAGCAGGCATGTGACAGAGGCCAGCCGGGCAGCAGCCCGCGGCTGACCCGCTGCCCATGGCGTGTGCGTGAGCGGCCGAGGCCCCAGGACCAGCCATACTCACCCGCAGCCTCCTGAACAGCCCGACCTGCTGCTCTGAGCCCCGAGTGCCGCGGCTGTGGCACCCCGAGCATGGAGCGTGGTACTGGGGGTGTCCTGGGACGTTGGCCCCCCCCTGCATTGCGGAGTCCACGTGACAGGCTGCCTGCAGAGCCCCTGCAGGCAGCTGACAAACACACCTGTGAGGGCGCCCTGACGTGACGAGGACGCGTGGCTGGCCGATGTCTCCGGCGCAGAACCCCAGCAGAGCAGGCACTTCCAGTGGGACCCTGACGCCCAGCCCGAACCTCGGCCGAGCCAGCGGTGGGGGCTCCAGGAGGCAGAGAAGTGAGGACCGCAAGAGCCAACCTGGACCCCTCCCCACTCCAGGGCTCCCAGCCATGGGTCAGACGCGAGCCCCAGGGCAGGCCGGGACTGAGCAGCGTGAGAAGCCGAGGGTTTGACTACACTGAGTCCGACGTCTTAATAAGTGACCAGGTGACCAAGAGTGAGCGGGAAGCTGGGGGCCCGGCCGAGGCGTCGTGGAGGGCCAGGGAGGGAGTCTGAGGCGGTGGGGAACAGCAGCCACCTGCGTCTCGGGGGCGGGGGGCACTGGCAGCCAGGCCGCGAATGTGAGTGGGGACCCCGTGTGGGACTGTGGACGTGGGTGTGAGAAGTCTGGGCGCCACCTGGCAGACAACGGGAACGCGAGGAAGCCGGGTTTTGGAGCTGGATCCTGCTGGGGGCCCGGTGTGTCGGCAGGGACAGGGGAGACCCCGGATTCCTGGCAAACCAGCGTCCGGACGGGAGGCGTTGGTGCCCGGACTGGAGCCGCGGGTGCGGGGCCACCGTGAGGTGCACAGGCGGTGCCAGTGCCCATGGGGGCAGAGCCTTCCTTCTGTCTCTTATTTTCATCCTGGGAAAAGCGGCGTTGCCTCCAGGCGAACCCGCAGGAGATGAGCAGCCGGGTGAGGTCTGCCTTGCGCCCTTAAATCGCTCCTGTTGCCAGCGCCCCTCCACCCGGTGTCCCCGCTGCTGACAGGACACGTGCGAGAGGACAGGCTGGGCCCTCCAGCCCCCGCATTGCCGTGTTCAGGCGGGCGGTGCTGTTCCGGGGGAACGGCTAATACTGAACCCGAGGGTACCCCGCAGAGCGAGGCGGCGGGGGGGGGGCACCCCGAAGCGAGGCCAGGAGCCCGCATGTAGGGCTCTCCTGCGCTGTCACGCCCCCCAGGACACCGCGGGGACCGCTGAGACCGCGCCTCACGGACGAAGAAACGGAGCTCCACGTCCTGAACCCGACGGAGCCCATCCTAGCGCTGCCACGTGGGGTCCCGCGGTGCCATCTGGTCCTCGTGCCCCAAGCGGCCCCTGCAGACCAGCCGGCGGGCGAGGCCATGTGACGCGCACTCCCTTCCCCCTGCAGAAAGAGCCAAGAACGGGCCCCGCCCCCAGGACAGTGATTGACGCCTGGTGCTGGGACCCGTGGAGGCTGCGGGCCGCATCTCCTGGGACCTGGG
>NW_006440135.1:3806966-3807235 GCF_000325575.1 Pteropus alecto | reverse complement strand
GTGGCATAATGTTCAGCAGTCACATGATACACTGGTGGTGTGATGTGTGGCTGTCACAAGACAGACCGCGGCCACATGATGCATCATGGTTGCGCCATGCAGGTGTTTCACCGACCTGGGATTACTCGCGGTTATCCGTGGATTGGCCTCAGCCTCTATTTACAGCAGCAAACGCCGACCTGACCCCCGCCCCCTGCAGGCACTGCTGGCGGCGCTGCCGAAACCAAACCAACAGCACTGTCCTCTGCCGACCTCGGCCACAGGAAGCT
>NW_006440135.1:3806274-3806802 GCF_000325575.1 Pteropus alecto | reverse complement strand
CGGTTATCCGTGGATTGGCCTCAGCCTCTATTTACGGCAGCAAATGCTGACCGGACCCCCGCCCCCTGCAGGCACAGCTGGCGGCGCTGCCGGAACCAAACCCACAGCCTCTGCCTACCTCGGCCACAGGAAGCCGCGTCACTGCCAAACTGCCCGCTTGTCCATGCACGAGTGAGCTGGTGCTCACACCTTTGGTGGCGTCCATGTTCCTCTGTGCGAGCGTGTCACCGGCTGCGCACAGCCAGGCTGCCCGTCTGCGCCCGGTCCCAGAGCGAGCGTGAGACCTCCGTTCCCGTAGTGCGTGTGCGTGTGCGTGTGCGTGTACGTGCATCAGCTCCCCGCGGGGCCCTGCCCACTGTCCTCGCGTATCGGAGACAAGCCCCCTCCCGCACAGTCCGAATCCTACTGCGCATGCCCGCAAGCCTCCCTGCGCGTGGGCACGCTTCTGTGTGCGCACCAGGTACGGCGTGGCCTGCGCACCTGGAAGCCGCACGCGCACACACTTTCTGACGGGTTCCTTTCAATAAA
>NW_006440135.1:3786891-3806262 GCF_000325575.1 Pteropus alecto | reverse complement strand
AAATGCAAAGAAATGAAGCACCACGTGTGAGCTCTGCCTTAGAAACATGAGCTCAGCACGCACGAATCGCAGAGAGAACTGGGTGCCTCTAGAGGGTCGCGGCAGGGGGATGGCACCCGGACAGTGAGGGGTGTGACCAAGCGCACAGGCAGGCCTGTGAGACCGGCGTCCTGGCGAAGGGCCATCGTGCACGAAAGGAGCAGGCACTCACTGATAGCCGTAGCCCTGTTGGGGGCTTTCGGGGATCCCAATGTAGCAAGGTTGGTGGAGGCGGAGCAAAACGGCAGAAAGGCGGGCCCCAAGGAAGGGGTCCCCTAGAGTGTCATTCAGCAAAGGCCCTCGAAGGTTCTCAGGCTCGAATTCTTGCTTCGCTCCGTTTCTGGAAACTCCCACGGCAGAAATTCTTAACGTTTCTGAGGCATCAGATCAAGTCATCGTCTGGCACTTGCTGTCATCCCCACGAATTCACATGTCGAGCCCCTAACCCCAAGCTGATGGTGTTAGGGGGCGGGCCTTTGGGCGTGATGAGGTCTTTGGGCGGAGCCCGGGTGAGGGAGTTAGTGCCCTGATAAGGAGAGACCCCGGGAGCGCCCTCGCCCCCTCCTCCACGTGAGTACCTGGCAGAAAGGCGGCTGTCGCAGCCCGGGGGGTGGGCCCTCACCAGGAACCCCCCGCCGGCGCCCTGATGGTGGGCGTTCCGCCTCCAGATGTGTGGGCGATAAGCTGCAGTTGTTAGAAGCCCCCTCTGTGGTTGGGCGGTAGCCACCTGATGGATGACACAGAGCTTTCCACGCCTGGACGCCAAGCTCGGGGTCGAAACATCAAACGATTGTTTGGCATTAACATCTTAAACACAGCGTTTACTTGGCACAGCTTTTGACTTCACTCCACTGAACGTGTCCAGGATGTGGGGACAGAGCTGTGGAGAGCAGAGCAGGACATACACACCGCCCGCCGCCAGCCACGCTCTGATCGCTTTGGTGACGTGACGACCAGTGGGCGCCGGATCCTGTACAACGTCTCGAATTCTCACTTTCGAGTTTTATTAAAGCCCGAGAGACACCTATTTCAGAAGCAAAGTCATCGCGTTGTTAAGACGGGGCGATGAGAGCCCCGTTCTCCCCTCCGGGGGACCCGGGTGACAAGGCCCAGTCTGGGTGGCGGTCCCATGTTGGCACGGCAGGTCTGGACCCCAGGCCCCGCACAGGGCAGAAGACGGAAAGGCGGACCACCGGCCAGGCCCTCCCTTCCCACCCCCGCCTCTATTTCCTAAACAAGCTAAGAGTTTTTATAATTCATCACCTGGCTGACAGATGAGTTCTGTTGGAGAATATTAGAAAATGTCTCAAATCTCATATATATGCTAATAGTATGCCGGGATGGTCTGCGGTGTGCCGGGTTTTAATCTGTCTCGGCCAGTGTGGAAAGTGGAGAAGACAAGTCAGTGCGCACGACAATTTATGATCAAACAGCTGAATTGTGAAGGAAGAAGGACACGCAGAAAGGGAGAGTCATTTTCTGAGTTAACAGCGTTGTTACTACAAATAAAGAAATCTTGATTTTGACTGCACTCGACACTAAATTAGTTTCCTGTGCCCCGCGCTGAATTTTTCATTTGCAGATTCGTATGAAGCATCCTGCCCAGATACAAGTGACAGATACGGAAACGGGGGCATATGGAAACCAAATGTGTATAATAAAGCCATCTTCTGTTTATTAAATAAACACATGTAGATTACTCCCGCGGAGGATGCTCTGATAATTCCTCATCGTGTTCCCCTTTTCTTGCGAGTCACAAAGAATCTTATTTAACAACCGTGAAGGCGGGGTCTGGGCTCCCCTGTTCACTACCTTCTGAGGCACTTTGGGGCTGAGCCCGGGGCCGAGGAGGAAGGACACGGTGCTTTCCCGCCACGAGGTCTCGAGTTGGTGGAAGAGGGCTCAGTTTCCACATTCCAGGACTGTCTACGTGACATTTTCCAGGAGTTTTGAGCTTCCTGGAAGTTAGGGTGTAAGTCAGTGCCAAAATGGGGTGTAAAATCACCGAGATTTTCTTCAAGTTTCAATATAAACCCAGATTCCCAAGCATGTAAATGGAATAGTAAAAATAGCTTTTATTTCTTTCACACCATTATCAGCTTTAAAAGTTTTTAACTATCATTTTCCACCATCTATCTATCTATCTATCTATTCATCTACTCGTTACCTATAATTTATCTAATCATTATCGATCTATCATTTATCAATTATCTATCATCATCTATCTTTTATCTATCAATCACTTATCATCTATGTATCAATCATGTGTTGACTATCTGTGTATATATCTGTCTATCTTCATCATCATCGTATCATCATCATCATCAATTATCTATTATCATTATCTATCATTTCTCTATCAATCTTCTATCATCTATCTATCTACCTATCATTATCATCAATCCCTTTTCTGTCAATCATCTTCTCTCACCTATCATCTATCTGTCTATCTATCTATCTATCTATCTATCTATCTATCTATCTATCTATCTATCATCTATCTATCTATCTATCTTAGCTCATTTTACTTTTCTTTCCTGGCATGAGCATACACTACCTAGTTTTACCAACAGTTTGATGACGAAAGCATCAGGTTCCACATTTATGGCTCTAGGTTATGGCTCTAGTTTGGCTCTAGGTTACATCAGTCTGACACAGTGGTTCTCGGATGGAGGTTGCTTTGCCCCCTGCATGCCAGCTGGGATGGTCAGCAGTGTCTGGAGACGATTTGGTCAACAGCAGGGCAGGGAGGGGAGGGATGGCGCTGGTGCCTAGTGGGTCTAGGCCCAGGAGGTCGCCAAGCAGCCACTGGCGTAGGACAGCCCGCCACCAGGAAGGGGCGCTGAGGCTGGGAGACCCGGGCTGACGCAGCCGCGTGCCGGAGACAACGGCGGGTCCGGTGAAGGGCTGAGGGGGGACCCGGCCCCTGCTCGCTGTGCCAGCGAGGCAGATCGTTCTCACTTTTCACTCCCTAGCTCCCCGCGACCAGCGGCGGGCCTGCGCGGCTTCTGTTTTATTCTCCCTTTAAAGTACCAGGTGAACTTGAACCTGTGCTGGTGTCTGAGGGGGGCGTGGCCACTGGGCCCCCGCGGCTGCGGTGCAGGAGAAAGCTGGGGAGATGGGGGCGGCCGGAGTTCGGCCACCAGCGGTGCTGGTGATGTGGGGTCCTGTTGACCGGAGTCGGATCGGAGCGTTGCCCCGGAAGTTTCAACACCCAGAACAGCCACGCAGCAGAGCCGTCTGAAGAAGACGCTGTGGTTTTTGTTTACATTGCGTTACTGCTCGTTTGAGTCTGGATTTCACATGGCTTTTGTAAGCTGTTTACCCCGGGAACCGCCATTCTCACTGCGCAGCTCTAATGAGGCGCTGGAGGCATTTACAGCGTTCGCTTTTATTTTTGAAGAAAAAAAGGAATTGCCTCTTTAATCTACTACAAAGCGAAGCCCGGGACGCGCCAGGACAGGCTCCCGGAGCAGCTCTGCTCGGCGTCGGGGTCTGCGCGCTGGGTCCCTGCGCTCCTTTGTTTCCCGGCCAAGGCGGCGGCCGAGAGCCGAACCGCTTTCTCGTTTGCTCTCTGGGGGTGCGAGGCTGCGATCTTCGTCCGAGCGCCCCATCTTGCCAGGGGCGAGGGGCCGCTGGGGCGTCCGGGCCAACCGGGGAGAGCCGGGCGGGGGAACCCACTGCCCGCGCCGCCAGCCACTGTCAGCCCGATTCGGGCGAACTTTCCAGCTCGGCTTACAGCCCCCTCTGGGCCCCCGCCCTGCCCAGGGGCGGCTCGGCCTCGTGTCTGGGCGGAGTATGGTCGCCCTCTTGCCAACACATGGGATGACATGTAGTGACGGCGACGACGTGGGAGTAGCCGCCACCGCACCTGCAAACCCTCCCTGCGTTTTCTCTCCCCTTCCTTCCGTCCCTCCCTCCCTTCATCCTTCCGTCCCTCCCTCCCTTCATCCTTCCGTCCTTCTCTCTCCCTCCCTCCCCCTCCCTGGACCATGCTCCTCCCCTCTGCTTGGAGAATTCCTGCTTCGTCAACACGACACCTTGGGAGGATCCAGCATGGGACATATCCTTAACGTATGAGATGAAGACGTGTCGGCAGCTGCTGTGGACGGACAGCACCCGTCACCCCCAGACCCAGGACGTGGGGTCAGGAACACGGGCTCACGCCGGCGCCGGCCCCACGCCAGGGCCTGCCCCTTCCGCGCCCCCTCCTGCGTTCCCCCGGCGACCCCAGGCGGCGGGGTGAGTTGGGTGCTGCCAGTGGGGCGGTGTTCCCTTGGTGTGGCTGAGCGAGGTGGGGACGGCAGCTTAGGCCACGCCCCCTCGGGATCCTTCACCTGACTGCGCGAGGCCCACCGCGGCAGGGAGCGCTCTCCGCTTCACTCGAATCCGCCGATTCTGTCAATGTCATCCGAAAAGCGCCTTCACAGAAGCATCCAGAATACTGCCGACACATGAAATTAGCCATCGCAGGAAGACGGGGGCACACTTGCCTGGCTCCACGGTGCTTGTGCGAGCACGTGTCTGCTCCGTTGGTGTGGGGGCGGGGACGCGCTAAGAAGCTCGCTCCCCGCACGGCCCCAGCCCTCGTGCGCCTTCCGCGCGCCCCGTCTCACGGCTCATTGTCACACGGCGGACACACTTCCCCGAGGCGTGGGGATGGAAACCGCTCACCTGGGCCCCAAGGCAAGCACGGCGAGCGCACGCACGGGAGTGGCCCTTAGTGTCCGAGCACGTCTGAGCCGGCCCCAGCGGTCACCCTCCCCCGCCCCCCGGAGTTCGGGATGGGCACACCGGATCTCAAAACAATCTGTTCCGCAGTTAGACCTACGATGTCCCTTGTCATTCCCGGATTCCCAGAGACTCTGTCTTTCTATCACTTTTTTTTAAAGTTTGATTTTTAACCAGTTTAAGAGACATGGAGAGAGTGCCGTGAAGTGGTAATTATCTTCATCCCAAAATAGTGTGGATGGCGGCAGCGAACAGGTCCCCGCATCCGGCTGGTTCTGTTTCCCGGGGTGATCACTGTCGCCGCTTCTGGGGTGGCCGTGGCATGTCCAGGGCATCAGGTCTTCGTGGACGAATCAGAAATGGGGAAAAGGTCGATGAAGTCTGACTTCCGGGTTCCTGACCCTCCTCCTGTCTGAGTCCCATGGGGACGGGGACCCCTCCGCCCAGCGCAGACCTACCGGACTTCCAGCCTAGCCCCCACCTCGTGTCTGAAGTCAGGGAACCCCGCGCTCTGCCAAGGAAGGGAACGGGGGTGACATCTAGTGGCTACTTCGGCGAAGTACAGACACGTGTTTCCTGGGCCCCAGAACCTGAGATTCATTCATTCATTCAGCAGATGGTTTTCTGGGACTTAAACCTGGAAAGATAAGGGTCACCACAGATTTATTAACGTTATTCTCTTAGAAGCTAGACATTTCCAGATGTTTCAGACAGAAACGTCCACTACCCAACCTCGGCCGCAGCGTTCCCTGGGCAGCCCGCTACCTGGTCTCTGTGAACTCCTGCAGTGACAGAAAACTCACCTGGTCAGTTCATTCCCACCTCGAAAAATCATCTCAGGCTGGGAAGGACCTCGGGGCCATTCGGTGCCACACCCCCATTGTTTGGGGGGACACCGAAGAACAGAAGGCAGAGGATATGGAGTGACACTCAGTGTGTTAGCGACAGAGCCACGCGGAATCCGAGCCACGTGGAATCTGAGCCACGCGGAATCCGAGCCACGCGGAATCCGAGCCACGCGGAATCTGAGCCACGCGGAATCGCTCTCCCTGCTGCCGGCGCCGGGCGCTTCCTGCAGCGACATTTATTAGATTCTCCTCCCTTCCACCCTCATCCGTTTCTCCTTGTCTCTTTCTTCTCTCCCTCGGCAAACGTTTCGTGACGGCCCATTTTACGTCCCGGACACCGCGGGAGTAAGCGGGAGCCTCCCCGGGTGTGCGGAGCTGATATTCTCGTGGGGGGCAGTCGGTGAACAGGAAATATAAAGGCCTGTGACAAAGGGGGGCAGAGAAAAAAGTGGTGTGGTCCACGGGGACAAAACCCAACTCAAACTGTCCCATAGGGTGGGGCGCCCGGGGGGGCGGGTCCAGGCACGCCCGTGACGTCATCAGGACTGTCTCTCGGCTTTCGGTGCCACCTCTCCGTCTGTGTAGGCCATTTTCTCTCCCACGAAGGTGGCACCCGGAGCGGTGGGGGGTGGGGGTGGGTATGGCCCAGGCGGGCATGACCACAGGAAGAGGAAAGAGAGCCCAGGCCCTAAACCTGTCTGTCAAACGCCGGGGAAGGACCCGCCGGCGGCGTATGTCCGCCCAGAACCGAGCACGTGGAGGCGGGTTGAAGACGGGCCCTGGTCACTGCAGTCTCTGCGCCGGGGCGAGGGGGGTGGTGGCCGCTGTGCCGGGAGACCCCCGCAGAGCGCCGCGGTGGGATGCGGGGCAGTTGGCTGGGAGCCAGGCTGCGGGGCAGACGCAAGGATCGACGCGGCCGCAGGCATCAGAGAAACTGAACCGAACAAGTCGGACCGCAAGGAGGCCGCCTCAGTCGAGAGAAAGGGGGTGGGGCTGGAAAACAGTGTTCCGGCTCGGGGAACAGCACCCGCCTCTGTGAGAGGGGCAGCGGGGACACTTCGAGCCCTCAGCGGGGCAGGTAGGATGGGGCGGCGCCAGAGTCCTTGGCCGGCGGGATCCGTGAGGCTGCGCGGGGCGCAGGAGGCTTTGTGGTCCGTGTCGTGCACCTGCGGCTTCGCTCTGGGGGTAATTTGGGGTCACGGGCAGGTTTCTAGAGCAGAAGCGACGTGTCCGGACTTTGTATAAAGATGACCGTGGTGGTTATAGCAGCGGAGGCGGTTCCGGCAGCAGGGGGGCCAGTCAAGGAGCCACCGCTGTGGTCGTGCCAGGTCACGGGGTCACGACCCCTGCCACACACCTCTGAGCCAGAGGGCTCGGGGTGCGGCTGTCAGCCCCCTGGGCTGGTTCATCTGTCCCCACTGGGACGGTGACTTCGAAGTCCCCTTTCTCTTTAAAAATTCGATATTTGGTACAATGGAATTAAACAGGGCACCACTGCCTGTCGCCGTGTCCGGAGAGAAGGTGGCAACGGGCGTGTGGCCGCAGGTCGGGCCTGCCGCCCGGCGGCCTCAGAGCAGACGCTGGGACCCCAGCCAGGCCCTTGGCTGCAGCACGTCGGGACACGGGCAGAATCCCAGCGTGAGGCCGCCCGCATCTCTCGTTGGCGCCCCCGCGGGACACCCAGGAGGGGCCCGGCCCTCCTCCCGCGTCCCCGCGCGGGGCTGCAGCCGCCCCTCGGACCTGCTCGCCCTCCAGACCCCGGTTACTCCTGAGTGGGAGCCGTTTGACCCGAGAAAAACGGTCGCCCGCAGTTGGAGTCAATATTTGCCCAGCACTCGAATACGCAAAGGGACACGCACCTCGCGTCAAGAGGCAAACGGCAGGCGCTTGGCTGGAGGGGCTGCGGCGAGACCTCTCCCACCCGCGTTCGCTCAGAGCTTCGCAAGTGCGAGATGAATACCCTGAGCGCCCGGGTCTTAGATTAAATGTTGTCTTTTTAAATCAAAAGTAAGCAAATCCTATGTAATGTGCCTGACGTGTATTTATTACAAGGTCCTTTAGAAGCAATTTCCATTCCGATATGCCAGAGCCTGGATTATTATTAAAGAGTTAAGAAAAATGGAGAGCGGGCGATGGGATGAGATTTCTCAGAGATGTATCTACAGAACGAACGGTGCATTATAAAGACATTAAAAAAGCAATAGAGTTTAAACCATTAAAGAGATAAATGTCAATTGACAGATGCCGCGGACTGCGCGTTTCTGCCGTCGACAAAACTAGATGCGGGGGACTCCGGCTTTAAAAGATCTGTGTGGAAAGTTTTTCAACATCCTGTCGGGAAAGAAATGAATCGGCTTGGAAGTCATAAACAACTATTTCATGACGATGAGGATGATGAATTGTTATTTCTTACTTTCCTAATTCGGAAAAAGTAAAACCGCAGCGAAATCAGAGGATAAAATAATAAAAAAGCCACAAACCTCCCAATACAAAGCAGCTAATGCAAACATTGGCACTGGACTTTTTGACTTTTGATACAGATAAAATACCCCAGTCGGAGGACAGCCCTCCGCCGGGGCTCGGAACCAGGGCCGCCCCTCCCGGGATGCATGGGGAGACCCCGTTCTCAGACGAACACTTCCTCCCTACGTTCCTGCGTCATCCGTTATAATAACCCGCATCCCTGAGCACGGGCAGCGTGTTCTGGACTCCGCCTTTCCCACACCTCCGAGGACGCCTGGGGGACTTGGGGAGCTGACGGCAGCTGTCCCCATGCTGGTGGACACTGCAGCTGGCGTCGGTATTCCCGGCCAATGCAGCAGAGGGCCACAGCCAGGTCGCTCAGCACGAACAGCAGGGCTGTGTCGTCCCACAGGCTGGAGGCCCAAAGTGCAGCACCAAGACGTTAGAGGGCCACAGCCAGGTCGCTCAGCACGAACAGCAAGGCTGTGTCGTCCCACGGGCAGCATTAAGATGTCGCCAGGGTCCCGCTCCCTCCAGAGGCTGCAGGGGACAGTCCTTCCTGCCTCTTCCAGCCCTTGGTGGCTCCAGGTGTCCCTGGGCTTGTGGCCGCTCACTTCAATCTCTGCCGCCGTTGTCACAGGCCACAGCTCTGTGGTCTGTCTCCAAACTCCCTCTGCCTCCCTCTTACGAGGACCACTGTCATTCCGCCGAGGGTCCGCCTGCCTCATCCAGAAGAATCGCTTCTGCGGGCCTGAAACTGAGCGACATCTTTCGCCAGAGAGGCACTACTGGCTCTCTTCCACCCGAAACGATGTTCGCAGGTTCGGGGGTGAGGGCGGGAGCATGTCTTCGGGGGGAGGCGTTCCTTCAGCCTCAGCATGTTCCTGTCTTGGGGTCTGGCAGCGGTGCTCTGGAGACCGTTGTGGACTGGACGACCGTGTTTTTCTTGGGGACGTATCTGGAATCTGGATTGCAGCCCCACCCCCCGACCCTCGGAGGTGGGGGAGCCCCGTTTCCCCACATTCTCACCGCACTGGACTGTGAAACTTGAAAACGTTTACCAACATCAGGGTTCAAAGACCAGCTCATTTGGAAAAAATGTTTTCTCTTATTCTTAGGTGAGAGTCAGGGCGTTTTCTTGTTTTTTGGGGGGGCGGGGGGATGGGGGGCGTTTACGTTTTCTTTATTGGTTTGTAGAGAGTTCCTTATGTATTTTGGATACTAACCGTTTTTTCTTGTTGTTGTTATATATGATACAAATGATTCCTCTCAGAATATCTCTTCTTTAAAACTTTGTTTAAAGGTTTTTTTTGGTCAAAGTTTTCAAATTTAAAGAAGTCAATTTAATTCATCTTTTCCTTCATTATATCTATATTTTGCATCTCAAAGAATCTTCCCATATCACCCAATTTTGTCTTGTGGTTTCATTTTTCCACACTTGGTTTAAAATCCATCTAGAAAATATTTCTGTGCATAGCGTACGGTAAAGATGTAATTTTATTTTATTTTTCCATGTAGGATGCTTTTATGAAAAGGTCTATCTTTTTCTCATTGATCTGTAATGTTTTCTCTATTGTTTACCGAGGTTTTTCATTTGATTTTTTCTACTGCTGTCTTTCTTCTTGTTTTATTGGCATATTTCCTCCTGTGCACCAGTGTTAAAATGGTTTGATTACTGTGCATTTAAAACCAGTTTCGATGGTGGGTGGGGGAGGCCTTCACCTTTTTCTTCTTAATTGTTTTGCTTATTCTTATATCTCTCCTTTTGTAGTTGAACTGTACGATCAGACTTTTTAATTCTACTTAAAGCCCCGTGGGTTTTTGTTCTGTCTTGTTCTGAATCACATTAAAATGAAAGCCAGATTCGGCGAAATCGTGACATCTCGCTCCTGTCCGGTGGGTCCTCCACGCCACGGATGGGAAATAGCTCACTGTTCAGGATCTTTTGTAGTTTTTGAAAAATGCCGGGTGAGATCTTCCGCGGCGTGTCTCACACCCTTGTTCTGATTCAGTCCAGTTTTAGATCCCGTTGTGTTTTTCTTTCTTGTTTCCTAAACCTCATCGCTGCTGATCCACCGCAACCTGTCGGAGGCTGTTGAGTTTTGAATGTTGGCGTCGCGTCCAGACAATGTTCTGAGCCCTCGAATGGGCTCCGCTACGCGTCTGTGTGTTTCACTGGCCCTTCCTCGCAGACGGCCTGTCACCCACGCTCCCATGTCCTCTTTTCTAACTCTCGGTGCCCGACGCCAGCCCCCAGCCACTGCGAGCCGTCTGCTGCTGTGTGATGGGACATCACATGCTTCGAGGACGGGAGCAGCGCAGGCCATCGCCTCCTGTCCCCGCGGCCCGAGGTGTCGGGGCCATCGCCTCCTGTCCCCGAGGCCAGGGGTCTCAGTGGGCACAGCGGGGCTGGGTCTCACGGGCCGAAGCTGGGCGCCGGTCAGGCTGTGTCCTTTCTGGAGCTCTGGGTCCTCTTGCCACTACTTGGTCGTCGGCAGATCTCAGTGCTCAGTGGCCGTGTGACCGAGGTCCCTACTGTCCTGCCGGCTGTGGGGCACGTGTGCTCTGACGACCGGAGGCCTGTCACGTCCTTGCATGTGACCCCTTCCGGGTCGCCCGACTTGGCCGCTCACTTCTGCAGCCAGCCCAGGACCCCGCACTCCGTTCTGCTACGTCGGGATCCACCTACGGCAGCACGACCTTCTCTGTGCCCACTGGCTCGAGGCTCCCACCTGCGCTCAGGGGGCGGAGTCGCACAGAAGGACCCACTGGGGGCCGTGCTACGATTCCGCCTGCCAGAGACCACCGCCTGTCCCCAACAGCTCCCGTGCCTCCCACACGCAGAATGCATCCATCCCACGCTAAGGTCCCCGAAGTCTCAGACCGCGATGCCCAACCTCATGCTGGACTGTGGGTCCACCTCAGAGGTGGTGGCTCCTCGGCAGCAATGGCTTCCCACACACCTCGCCACTGCCCCCCCGTGTGGTCAAGCGTGGCTGGACGTGCTCCGTCAGCGTGACCAGGGGTCAGGATGACAAAGTGGACACGGAATAGGGGCGATCGCAGCCTGGGTGGGGTCACAGACACATCCACGGTCGTTGGTCACCCTGTCCTCAGCACCAAAGGCGATGCCCGCGGCTCGGCTCTGCCTTCTACGCCTGGCCCAGGCGCGTTTCCACGCATGGCCGCCCAGGACGCAGCGGCGGGCTGCACGTCGAGTTCATTCCCTGGGGACCGTCATGGCTTTGCCAGCATCCGGTGTCTCTGCAGGTCCAACTAGTCTGCTTCCGGCTCTGGTCACTGCAGTTGGCCTCCGGGTCCATTCCCGCCCGGGGCAAGGCTCGTGTTTCTTCGCGGCGGAGCTGCGCGCTCAGGTGGCGGTCGCCGTCGTCCTTGGCGCTTATCCTGGGAACACCTGGTCCCATCCAGCTGCTGCAGCCTGCGGCAGGGAGGGGCGCGGGGCTCCCGAGCTGTGTGAGAACCTCTCTAGGTGAGTCTTGGTGCTTACAGCGCATGCGCGCGTGTGTCTAATGAAAAAGACCCCGACCCAGCGCCTCCGAGGGGTGGCCGGTGTTGGAAATGGGGCGCGTCTAGTTTGCAAACGGCAGGTCACTTCCGGAAACGCCGTGAGGTCCCGGGCTGTGGCTTTCCTCACCGCACAGATGCTCAGCACGTCGCACCTTCAGCGTGAGCTTGGTCGATAAAGTTATCATGTAATTATCGTAGAAGGGTTTTAATTATTAATCAGCACCTCTGGGGCTGTCTGTGGGCCGAGTGCTGTATGTCGTCTGAAGGCGGGACCCCGGTTTGACAGATAGGAGGGAAGTGTGGGGGAGATCATCACTGCCACCATGAATAATTGAGCTTTAATAATTTTTGCCGCGTTTAGAAGCCGTTCCCCACACTCCTTCCAGGACTGGGGCGCCCGAAGCCAGAGCTGATCAGACTCCTCTTGTCCTCGCTGAAGCTCCGCAGCCCGACGAGGACCAGCGTGCAGGTGTCCCCAGCAGGAAGCGCAGGGCGGCGAGCCCCGGAGCGGTGTCTGCGCCACCAGGGTCCACTGCGGCGCTGCCGGCCCGGGCTCCACCGGACAGCAAGCTCTGCGCAGACGGATGGGCAGCGGGCCGAGGACACGACTCTCTCCTTCACAGCTCCTTTATTATTATTTATTCTGATAAAGAAGGCAATGTTTTAATGATAAACATAGTGTTAATTTATAGTAAACAAATTTAAAGACGCAGTGAGACAGTATAGACAAGAAGGATAAACGCGTCTCTCCCTCCCGCTGTGGCCGCCCTAGAGAAACAGACCGCGCTGACCCCAGATTTGGTTTGGATGTCAAGACGTATTACGCCACACGGCCCAGAAGGCATGAGAGGTGTACTCTTTACCTAGAGAGGCCTTTCGGGCAGAGCAGACCAGCACCCCAGCGGGTCCGAGAGGGCAGAGCAAGGAGCCCGGCTCGTCTTCTGGCGGAGGGAGGCCAGGCGAGGGCTCCCACATGCGGGTGGGGGCTCACGTGGCCGCGAGCTGGCAGCAGTGCTAGAGGAGGGAGCACCTGGCAGAGGGAGGAGGGAGAGGGGAGGCTTAAAGCCGTCAGTGTCGAAAAGCAATAAAGGGAGTCTGGCTCCCCATTCTGTTTCTCAAGCCTCCTCACTCCAGGTGGACCACTCTCTAGAGCCTCCTTAGTGCACGTCCAGATATTTCCTTTGTATGAATGAAACTGTTCTTACACGAGATCTATACATCCATCCATCTATGCATCCGCTTATTTACCCATCCATCCTTCATCCACCCATTCATCAGCCATCCACCACCCATCCATCCACCCACCCATCTTCATTCCTCCACCCACCATCCATCATCTGTCCTTCCATCCATCCATCCACCCATCCATCTATCCGCCAAAAATTCATCCATCCATCCATCCATCCATCCATCCATCCATCCATCCACCAACCATCCATCCATCCGTCCACCAACCATCCATCCATCCATCCACCAACCATCCATCCATCCATCCGTCTATCCACCAAAAATTCATCCATCCATCCATCCATCCATCCACCAACCATCCATCCATTCATCCATCCACCATCCACCCACCCAGCCATTCATCCTTCATTTGTCCATCCATCATCCATCATCTATTCTTCCATTCATCCAACCATCCATCCTCTTTAATGCAAAATGGTGTCACATTACACATACTTTTGTGAATTCTCCACTTAACTATGAGTCTTGAAAAGACATTTGTTTATAGCCCCACCTCATTCTCTCGATGGCTTTCTGAGGTTCCATGGCCTCTAATGGTAGCCATTTAGGGGTGATTCCATTTACCCCCATCACAAACAATCCTTCTAGCCCCACACCTGTGCAGGTATGCCGCTGGGATACGCTCCCAGAAGCATGATGGCTAGGTTGCAAGACATGCACATTATAAAATTTGATAGACATTGTCAAACTGTCTTCCAAAACTATGCTATAGAATACTCGCTGACCAACAGATTATCAGAATCTGTTTTTTCATTACCTGTATTGATCAGGATGGGGGAAGGACATTAAAGCGATCTGTCAATTTGAAGAAATTGTTGCTGAGTTAGTTTACACCTTTCAAATATTTTTCAGCCATTCTTATTTCTATGACTTTGAAATGCAAGCTTTTCTCAAGTCAATCATTTGTTTTTTATTGATTTGTAGGAGATCCTCTCTATGAGGTATGTTGGAAATATACTTTCCAGTTTGTCATTTGACTGCTTATGGAATGCTTTGCTCTGGGGAACTTTTCTTTATTATGAGATACAATGTAACAGTTTCATCTTTTATGAAACTGCTTGTTTTATTATATTTAGAAAGTCCTCCTCTAATGAAAGATTAGTTTTTTAAATTACTTATAATTTTGCTCTAATTGTTTTTAATTCTCATACTTAAATTGATGCTCCAACAAGAATTTATTTTATTGTAAGGTATGAAATAGAATTCCTGGCTTTATCTAATTAGCTAGCAGATTGTCTCAGCACCACTTAGAAATTATGTCTTTTACCTTGTGATGTGAAATGCTATTTTTTATCATGCTAATCATTCTGAATTTCATTTTATTTCTTGATTCTACATATTTTATATTGATCTACATGCTGATTTCTCTGCTATTTTAAGTTTTATTTCCAACATATTTCAGAGTCAAATGCCAGCTCCTCCGAACTTCTCTTTATTTGAAACTGTTCTGACCATTTAAAATTGTTTCTATTTCTGGAAGACCTTTAGAGTCATTATGTCATGTTATACAAGCGGTCTCTCTCCCAGCAAACGGTGAAGTTCTTGCCATTATTTAAATTGAAAATGCATTGAAAATATAGATTACTTTGGGTAGTTGTAGTTGTAAACTGTGTATTATTTTGTATAGTTGCCTTTTTTGGTAAGAACAAGATTTGTTGCCATTTATTCAAATATTCTTCCATCTCTATATAAAATGTTGAAAATGTTTTATATGTCTTATATTTTACTTAAGAATACTTTATACTTTTTTCCCCCCGGAAATGGAACTGTTTCTTCCTTTCTACTTGTAATTGGTCACTGGTTTTTAAATAAGATAAGTATTGATTTGGTATTCAGAATTTGTTTTTATATTTTGGTGTCGTTTGTTTGTCAGGCATCCAATGACGTCATCTACAGAGAGTGACATTCTCCTGTCTTGACATTGCTGCTTCTCGCTGTGTGATCAGGACGAGCCAGGACGAGCCCTCTACCACGCTAAGGCTCTGTCCCCATCTTCCAAACGAGAGTGGTGGCTCCTGGACGGACACTGGAAGTGGGAGGCCGAGAGGCGGTTATTGCTGAGCCTCCCTGGGAGGGGACAGCGGCCCCTGGTCAGAGCCAGGAAGGGAGAAAACGGGGTGGCGGGGGGACCGGCTGCCATCTGGGTGAGTTGCATATGAATCCAGTTTAAGGGGGATGTGGAGAGAGGTGGAACCTGGGTGACACCCAGAGTGTCCCCTGAGGAGCGGGCAAGGTTGGCACGGGTCCCGTTTTCCTTTATGGGGCCACGGACTGCGGGCCATGCGCGTGGGACATATTCACGTGTTCTTGAGGAGAAATGATGAAGAAACAGCCATTACGTGCTCAGATACGTAACTTCACAGCTGACGCCGGCAAACAGCGCAGTGCAGTGTCGAGCACGGGGACCTGGTCGGTGTCCATCAGCTGTGGACAGGAGACACGTCGCGCAGACTGGGCCTGATCCCAACGGGCCGGTCTCTGTCCCACGCGCAGGACCCGCGGCGAGGGCTCTGCCTCCAGGCCCATCGCTCCGCTCTGGCGGGCGAGACCCCACACCCCAGGGCTTGGTCACTCGGCCAGGCGTTTTGTTGAGCCCTGAGTCACTCAGAACCTTGTCCTTAAAACTGCACAGGGGACATTAAAGTGGGATTTCCTTCCTTTTTCCTGCGACGGTGGCCTTTGTCTTCACACCCAGCCCGCTCCGCTCGGCTGGACGGTTTGACCAGCAGGCTGTGTCGCCTTCAAGGGCCCCTGCTCTGGGTGACAGCTCCCATCCCCCATGGGTCGGCAAGTCCCACCGGCTCCACCTCTAAACCCACCGCACACCTGTCCTGTTTGCATCCCCAAGGTCCAGCCACATCAGCTCTTGCCAGGATCACGGCGCCAGCCCCTGGCCTTGTGCACTCACGCTGCAGCCAGACACGTCTTTAATTAGCCACTCAGATCATGTTATCCTTCGCTTAAAACCAGCCGATAGAAAGACCCCTTCCCCGCCGCCCGCACCATGACCTGCAAGCCTCCTAGGTCCGCCCCGCAGGCAGCAATAGCTTCACCCCGCACCTCACGCATCGTGGCCTTGGCCACCAGCCACAGACCTGCCCGCTGCTCCCCAGCCGCCTGCCATGTCCTGGAGCTGGGTCCCTGTCACCCTCAAGGACCGTACGCTCACCTGCTCCCAGGGGCCTGTCTGTCCGGTCTCTGCAGCTGCAGGGCCCGGCCTGGCACTCGGGGACGACTCGGCATCCGGCGGCCGGGCGTGGTCACATACAGCCACAGCTCCGGTTCCCTCCTTTCCTCTTCCCTGCTGATTGGGTGCCATTGTTAATGACTGGTTTTACTGAAGTTCTGCACACTTCTTTACAAGCGGACTTGGCTCCCGCTCACCCATGCTGGCATCGAGCCTCGTTCGTGTTAGTTCCCCAAGCTCCCGCCTTCTGCCACGGCTCCCATGAGGATCTCGAGCCTCGGTCAGCTGCGAAGCACACGGCATCGCAGGAGAGCCTTGTTGCTGTCACGCCAGCCGAGCGCCAGCTGACCCGTCCGGATCCGAGGCGAAGCCACGGCCAGAGCCTGGAGTCAGGCAGAAGCTCACGGAGCCCTGAGGGACGGGGCAGAGACGCGGACACTGGCGGCCGCGCGTCCTCTCTGCGTGCGGAGCGGACCGCCTCGTGCACGTGTACGTGTGTGAGCACACGCGTGGGCACATGCGTAAGTGTGCGCACATGCATATGTGCATGCACGCACATGTGTGTTCATGTCAAGCCTAGACCGGAGCTGGCAGGGCCCCCTTAGGCTCCGGGCCGGTGGTTCTGGACTCGAGCTGCCTCTGAATCACTGGCGGCTCCTGCAGGCAGATTCCTGGGCTCCGGCCTGGGAGGGGCCCAGGACACTAACTTCCCAGGTGACACTGCAGGTCGGGACCCTCTAGAGAGCCCTGCTCCATGTTCAGTGCGTCTTTGATCTGTGAGGTCGGAGGTCCTAGCTCCTACTCGGGTCCCCAGGCACTGTCACGAGAATCGCCCAAGGTACGTGGCGGTGACATCTCATGGGCAGGGCGCAGGCCCCCATGCAGGCTCACCTCACCTTCCTGCACAGAGACCCTACATGGCTGCCTACCCCTCAGCCTGGGGCACAGGAAAGGCAAATTCGTGATCGAATGACTTGGCATTCATGAAAAGGCTTGTAACACAGGAAGTCAGCACGGCCCCCCCTCCCCAGGGCCGGGGAGCAGGCCTTGGGGGATTGGTGGCCCTGGGGGGGACAGCATCAGATGATGTGAAGGCCCCCTCCCAGAACGACAGACCGAAATGTCTCCTCTCCAGGTCTGCTGGGGGAAATGGGCCTTCAGGTGCGGGTGGCCGTGGAAAGGCCTCCCAGGGGGCGTGGTCCATTGTCCGGAGACCAGCGATGTGGGGAGAGAGTGACCAGCGAGACCGAAACAGCCGCCCGGGGACTCGGGCGTCGCCGGCTCTCCCGGCAGGATGCTGGCGGCGAGGCACCCGGTCCGTCCCTCGGGGGCCCCTTTCGTCCCGATGGTTGGGGAATGTGAACCGGGCTCAGGGGGCTCCAGGACCCTGTCGTCCTTGTGAACGAGCTCAGCCACGTTGGGTTGAGTCTGTCGGGAGTGAGCAGCTTGTGCACGTCCCTGGGGCGGGAGAGGCGAATCCCTTTCCCCGGGAAGGTAAATGGATGATCACGAAGGAAGCCGCCCGCATTGCAGCCCACGGGGGAGAAGGAGGGGTCCCCGCGGGCGACGGCGCCTGTCCGTCCGGTGCCGGCCGTGGCCGTGGCCGTGGCCGTGGCGCTCCCCACGCCTGCCTCGTTCTCCAGGCGGCCACAGAAATGGTCGCCTCTCGAGCTTCTTTCTCGTTGACACAGTCGCTCGTCACCACGGAGCTCCCAGCGCAGCCTCCGGCCTCTGCGGGTCACTGTCACGGGCGGGAGGGGCAGGGGACCGCCGGCCCCACTCGTCAGCGCCACTTCCTTCTGGAAGACGGGCAGTTCGTGTTTGCTCTTTGCAGGAAATAAAGAAAAAACCCATTGGAAACAGCCCCGGAGCAGCTTAGCAGGGATCCAAAGCAGCAGGAAGGTGACGTTGGGTCTTCTCGGCAGCGGCTGGTCGCAGGGAAACGGCTGGAAAAAATCAGCGCCCTAGGATCAGACCTCCAGCGCGGGGAGCCGGGGACTCTGTTTGGGGTTTCTAGGAAGCGCCCCGTTTCTGGGACGCGCAGGTGGCGCCGAGGGCGGCCAGGACCCACCCGCGTCGCCCTCTCGGCTCCCGCCGGCGGGAATGGCCTCCGTGTTCTCCCTCCTCGCTGCCACCTGAGCCTGTGGGACTCTATCAAATAACCATTTGTCTCGAGGTCTTGTCTGAAATAATTTGAACTGCCAAACCCTGAAATGAATAGGTTTTGTTAACACAAAAGGCTAAGGGACTGGCTGGAAATTTTAAAGAACTCCCCAGCCTGCGTCTTAACGGATCACATTGTTTGGCTCCCAGGCATGGCTTTGTCAGCGGCCTTCTGCCTCGGTGGGTGTGGGATGATGGATGGTCTGGCCGCTGGAGGCGGGGAGGGAGGCCGGCCGGGCGGGGCTGGGAATTGGCTAAGTACTTCTGGGCGCTTCGACCCCGTCGTGGCACTCAGCGAGCCGGCCGCCTTGATTTATAAACTGGGGTGGTGATGAATGATCGTTTAAGTGGACAAGGCGGCCAGAGCCTCGCAGAGCGGATCACGCAGACATGACCGCCACTTGTAGCGCGTCGGGGCCGGGGCAGCTCCTGGCGTGCCACGGCCTGCAGCTCCGAGTCCACCCATGTGGGACGCGGGGCCTCCGGCCACGGCTCCTGGCCACTGTCCCGGGCGGGTGGGAGGGAGGTGCCTGCCTTGCACGGTCGGGGGCTGCCGGGGACAGGGCGCCAGGCGGTGGCCGGGCCCGCTCCTTGTCAGGGGCCTCCGTCCTGTCCTGGCCGGGGCCCGGTGCAGGCAGTCCCCCCGCTTCCTTCTCGCTGTGTGCCCCCAGACCCTGCCCTCCCTGCCGTGCTGCCAAGGGCATCACTGGGCCCTCGCACCCGACCCCGTGCCCGCCCCACGTCGTCCTGCTGGCTTCCTTCCTTCCAAGCTGAGGCAGACGGCAGGCGGGCTGCTGAGAACCACGAGACGTGGCAGCAAGGCCCGGACACAACCTTCCAAGGCCCGAGCAGCGCCGTCCAGGCTGGCCCTTGCTCTGTGGACAAGGAAGGGGCGAGCCCCTGCAGGGGACAGGGAGCAGCCGGACCACAGTGAGCGGAGCCTGGTGCTAGGGACGGCTCTGCCTCGTGCTGTCAGGATCCGTCACGATATTGACCGTGATTGGAGTCAACCTTTAAATGGACCGGGCGCCACAGCATGGCGAGCAGGGTGCGGATCGATGACGGAAACCCAGCTTCTGCTGGCAGGGAGCTGCCGCAGCTCCCAGGGGGGACCCCGGCATCGGGGGACCCCGGCATCGGGGGACCCCGGCATAGTTTCAGTCT
>NW_006440135.1:3757982-3786719 GCF_000325575.1 Pteropus alecto | reverse complement strand
ATTTCACCTCCTTCTAAGCATCGTGCAGCCGTTTCTTCTTTCGAAGTGCAAATGCAGGGCTCCGCCACCTGTGCGGCGGGGGAGGCTTGGCGGCCCGTTCAAACTTCCTCCCAGAATCCTTCCTAAGGGACCGGACCGTAGAGACCTCAGAGCAGCGCTATGCAGATGCCTCCCCGGGCCAGGGCGAGGAAGGAGATGGGGGCAGGAAGCTGCAGGTGAGCCGTTGCTGCTTGTGAAGTGCAAACTCAGGGCTCCGCCACCTGTGCGGCGGGGGAGGCTTGGCAGCCCGTTCAAACTTCCTCCCAGAAGGGACCGGACCGTAGGGACCTCAGAGCAACGCTATGCAGACGCCTCCCCGGGCCAGGGCGAGGACCCGGGCCAGGGCGAGGAAGGAGATGGGGGCAGGAAGCTGCAGGTGGGGGGCAGGAAGCTGGAGGTGGGGGCAGGAAGCTGCAGGTGGGGGCAGGAAGCTGCAGGCCGGCAGAGGTGCTGGTCCTTTTCTCGGCAGGGGCGACTTCTGTTTCTACCGCTGGATTTTGAAGTGAGCAGAATGGACTCTCAGTGCCGAACCAGGTTCGGTTTGTGGCTCCAAACGCACCAGGTCGCCTTCCTCCATCGAAGACTTCCACGCCTGCACAGGGGCCTCAGCACGGCGGGTCCTCCTCCTTTGCAACTAGGGCTTCGAGTGCGTTTCCTCTATGTTCCCCTCCCCCTCCCCGTTTTAAGATTTAAAACGTATCGGTTTTATCACGGAAAACTTGATTAGAGAGTCAATAGATGTCGCCTTGCTCTCCGGGAAGGAGCGCGGGGCTGGGGATGGAAATGGCCGCTTGTCGCTGCGTCTGGCTCTGCTCCGCGGGGCGACCTCCGATTCTGAGGGTTCTCGGCGTCGCCTGCCTCCCGAGCCGTTTTCAAGGTGGCTTAGGCCCCGGCGCTCACCCATCTCCTCCGCGCTCTCAGGAAGAGTGGAGAGGGCGGGCAGTTCTGAGCGTAGAAGGCAGGGTCACGTTCTTCTGTGATGCATCCTCGTGGTAAATCTGAGCAGGTGACCCGGTTTTCCTGGGGCGACAATTGCCGTCCCTGACATTTCTCCGGCCCCTGGCTCTCTGCACGCTCCGGCCTTAGCCTTATTCCATGCCATAGTCGCCGCTGATCCGGCGGCAACCCCGGGAGAGAGGGCTATGCTTGTGGGACAGGAAGCCGAGGCACAGATTGGGGAGCAACGTGCCCGGGGTTGCACAGCCGTCGAGATGCAGAGCTTGGCGGCCTGACCCCGCATGTGGCCGACGCAGACCCACCTCGGGTCCTCGTGAGAACCGGTTGAGAAGACCACGTGACCCGCCGAACCCGGGCTTCCGTCCTCCTCCCCTTGGCCCACAGCAAGTCAGTGGCCTGAATCGCCCGAGAGAAACCGGGCGGCCGCGGATGCGCGTGGCCGTCTGCCACCGTGATCCGGCTCCCCCTGGGGGTGGAAAGATGTGCCGTCTCGGATTCGCCATTCAGTTCAAAGGTCGCCCCTCACGAACGTGGTCCCTCGGACAGCCGACCGCTCCGTGGCGTCTATGAACAAACGAGCTGAACTTCATTCTTGGGGTCACCGTGACGCCGCGAGGCTGTGCCGAGTGGTGGGCCGTGTGTGTACCCACCCCGCCTGGCTTTCTGAACGTGCGTGACAGGAACCAAGCAAAACCGGCATGAAAAACCAAAACCAGAAAAAGAAAACAAGGCAGAAAACCCCAAACCACGCAGGGTTTACGGAGGACGAGCCTGGCTTTTCTGCGTCCTCATAAATCATTCACGTCTGAGCCCTTCAGTCTATTTGCAACGATCGGATTGTAGACTCATTTCTGTTCCTGACGGGCAAAGGAAAGCCGACTGGTCCACACTCGGAGACAAAGACTGTATTTATAACAAAAGGGCGCGCGGCGTAAGACGGTTCGGGTAATTGGCTTTGCGGGTGGGATGGCTCGGGGAGAGGAAGCAACATTTATTTAGACTCCGCGTCTGCAGAAGCTGCCGGAGCATCGCGGAGAAGTTTATCCTGCTGCAGGCTGTCTGCTCGTCGCCCGGCGGTGCTATTGATTCCCCTCTGTGGATTAATTATCGGAGGCCGTTCCAGACTTCCTCAGGATGGACGGCAGGAAAAATGATGTTTTCATTTCAGTGAAGCCTGCTGGCGACGGTGCTGAGCTTCTCGGGAGCCGGGGGTCCGCGGATGGGAGGCCGCCCGCGAAGGGCTGGGCGGGATCGTCCATCTCATCTGTGCCCCAGAAGTCCCGGCTTGGCCTGGGCACCCTGCACACCGGCCTCTCGTGGCCCTTGGCAGCTATTTGCAGAAAGTGTGCTCAGCCCTGGGGGCAAGAAAGAGAAATTGTGGCAGACGCAGCCTGGAAGCCTGGGTTATTTATAGCACAGGGCGTGTGACAGGAAGGCGGTGTAGACGCTCACCCAGACGGAGGGGTCTCCTCCCTGGGGCGGGGGGTGGCGGGGGCCTGGTTTAAAGTCACCGCGGAGCAGCAGGGCCGTGCGGGGGGCTTCGAGCGTCGCCTCTGGAGACGGTGCGGGGGAGCCGGTCTGGGACGCAGATGCTGCGCCCTCTCCTGCCCGCCGCGTGGTCCCCACACGTGCGGCCACACTTGCCGCCCGTGTCAGCTGTCTGTCTTCTGCCCCTGCGTGGGGCAGAGCGGGCTGTGGGTTTCTGCGAGGCTTCTGCGGTTAAGCCCGGCTTGGAGCGGGGGGCGCGGAGCAGGGCCAGGGTCCTAGGTGAGGCCGGGATTTTCCTGGCGCTCGGCGCGGCGTGAGACACGTCCCCCAGGACACCGTCGCTCTCCAGAGTGCTGCAATGGAGCGTGTAGAAGGCTTCATCGTTCATCACCCTTACTTTTTCCTTAGAAGACGTGTAATAAGCTAACTATGAAGTGTCGTCACGGCGTCAAATAGAAATCAGATAAAAGATGGTGAAATAAATGATGCGAGCGCATCTCACCCCAGATACGATCCTTGAACAATCACGGTTCTCCTCCTTTGCGGTGCCTAGTAGCAAAAAAGGAGCACTCACAAAACATTGCTTTGTAATAAAATCGAGCTTTAAATGACAACGACATCTGAAGTTCGATGAGTACGTTTAAGAAAACGGCTTCGCGAGCTTTTTCCGCGAGGGGACAGCGCGGCGGCGCCTCTCAGGGCCGTGAAGCGTGCGAGGCCACGTCCGCCTCGTCCCCCCTCACGCTGAGCTGGCTCGTGCTTTCCACGCCAAACGCTCTGCGCGACTGTTTCTGGACTTGTGCTTTGAGCTCGTTCATGGCGGGCTTTAGGGTTTCGCGCCCTTACGGGGTGACACTCAGAACAGTAAGTTATCTGGGAAGAGCTTCGCTGGCTGACGTGTGGTGCAGGGTACAGGGCGTGGGGAGACAGCTTCGCGCGGGACGGGGAGTGTCGTCCCCTTGCTGCAAACCTGCCGATCGCGTCGCCGTGACCTCACAGCCCTTCAGTGTCCCCCAGGCCACCGTCGTCATGCTCCCCACATGTCCTGCATCTCGAAGTTCAGCTTTTCAGCGTCATTTCACCGGATTATCTGAAGCACTTTTGATGGGACTTCTAGTTCTTCATCACTTTATTTATTGAAGAATACTGGTATGGTTGCCATTTTAGTGTCGATGTTATTGTATACATGTGTGGTTAACTCGTTAGCTGGGATGGCTTACGTTTCTGAATGAATTCGGGGGAAATGGCATTTGGCGGGTGATTTTCGCGCCTGGCCCTCTCCTGCCCTCGTGGGCGGCCGCCCCGGTCATTGGTGACGCTTCCTCTGACCGAGTCTCGGAATCCCTGCAAAGCGGGGCCCAGCACGGACAGGCTGGCGGGCTGCCTAGGAACCCACACTCCGAACGCGTCTTGGGTGATCCCACGGCAGGCCTTCGATGGGGGAGGACCCCTGCGTTTGCTACTTCACTCAGCGAGCGTCCTTCCTGGCTCTGCAGACGGCGGCAGAGGCCTCCCGCACAGGGCGAGGCCCCATGACTGCCCGCCAGTCCACGAGCAGTGGCGTGGCAGCCCCGTGGCCCCTCTGGTAGGTCAGCTGGGCCGGCCGGTTGCCCTCGGCCATGCCTCTGAACCCCATGGGGCCTGGCAGGGAGAGAAGGGCAGCTGCCCAGGGGCACGTCTGCACACAGGGCAGGCCAGCCAGGCTTAGGGCAACTGTCCTCACGCAGGAAAGTGTGCTGGAGTCCCTCTGGGAGCTGTTCCAGCCAGGTGGTCCCTAGAATTTTAGATCCACCAGGTCAGGGTGGGGGAGCGTGAGAATCCGCATTCCCGGCAGGTTTCTAGGTGCTGCTGGCCACCTGGGGGCCGCCTGGGAGCCCAGTGGCTTAGGGCTTGGCTCACGCACTCTCTCTGTCTCTGTCCGTCTGTCTGTCTGTCTGTCTGTCTCTGTCTCTGTCTCTGTCTCTCTCTTTTTCTCTCTGTCTCTTTCTCTCTCTCCAACTCTCTCTGTTTTAAACCATATAGAAAATAACAGTTAATTTTCTTGAAGTTTCCTTTTACTATTGTAACACAGAGAAACAGGTATTAGAAACATTCTTTTAAATTTTGTTCAGGAAGAACGCTTTTGCCTGTTAATCAATTTTCTTAATTATTTATACCGACAATTGCCATTTGTTTCTTTCTAGACTGTTTTCCTTGTAAGGTAAACCCGGACCTGCGCTCTGTGATCCGAGGCGTTCGCACGAACCCCCAGAAACAGAAGGGAAGGGGAAGAGCACGCGCAGACGCTCGCTCACGGGCCTAGACCGGGCGGCCGGCCCGCGGACTCGCCTCTGCTCCTGGGAACGCGCGATGAGCCGGGCAGGGAGCCTCAGGGACACGGAGCTCAAGGCCCCGACTCGCACCCCGACAGCCGGCTCTGCTCCAGCAAGTGGAAGCGGCTTTAAAGGGATGGGGACCTCCGGAGCAAACGCCGACTACTGTAGATGGAGTTCTGGATAAAAAGTGAGTCGAACAGCGATGCTGATTTATCGTTCGATCACTCGCTGGGAGAAAACCTGATTTATTCGTAAGTCTGTGCCTGCCATTTTCCCTGAGCGTAATGACTGTGATTTGTAATGCATACATCGTATGATTTATTTAAAAGTAAATTTATTTCAAATAACTACTATCTGAATGTGAATGAAATACAGCCTTTAAGCGAATGATTTAAAGGGCCCACTGTACACAAAGCTTGCATAAGTCTGTAGCTACATCTAGCCAGCAGCCGACGGGGAATAGACTGGGAGAGACACAGCGTCTTCCCGGGAGGTCGCGTGTGGCGGATGAGAACCAGCTCTCTCCTCCCGCGGAGCGTGACCTCCGTGACGCTGGGCTGGCCGGGAGGCGCGTCGAGGGTCTGCTGAGTTCCTGCTCCTGAGCCTTCCGCCAGCTGGAAGGCAGCCTCGCTGTTTGGATGTCAGATTCTCGTGGTCCCCGAGGCTCTATTTGCTCTGCCTGCTCCAGCTCCAGCCAGCGCGGGTGACTGCGCATGGTCCCACGCCCAGGAACGCCGCCCAGCGGGCCTTCCATGCCGGGGCAGGCGAGGCGCCCCCACTGCCACCCACGCTGTCTCCGGCACCTCTCCTGCCACAGCCTCGGGCCTGGGGTCGGGCCAGGTCAGGCACGTGAGGTTCCTGCTGCGGCTGGCCTTCAGCCGACCATGCGATGGTGGCAGGAGGCTGCGTCCACCTCCCTCCCGCCCCAGCCACGTGGCCCCGGAGGCTGGCAGTTACTACTCCATTCTTTAGGGTCCTGAAATAGTTCCAAATTCCTAAATTCCACATCGAAATGTAAAAGCCAGGGGAGTGAGGACCCCGATGGCCGCCTGACTATAAGAAGTGGGGTGGCAGACACCCCAAGGGCAGAAAGGAGCCGGGGCCAGGCCTGAGGGACCGGCCGGCGGGACTGGGCACGGCTGTTTTGGGCCAGCTGACCAGGATGATTGAGCAGGTGTTGTTTCTGCCACATGCACTCGGGTTCACAGCCGCCTTTACCCCGGTCCCACCCCTGGGGTCTTGCTGGGGCCACCACGGGGTCTAGCCCTCTGGAAGGGCAAGGGCAATGAAGGGGGACCAGGCCCTGCTGCCATCTGTCCAGGCGAAGCGCTCAGGAGCTGCAGGCTCTGCTGGGGGTGGGGGAGCCCTGCGCCCCCACACAGCCATCACACCGTCATTGTCCCAGCGGGCGACGGGGCCTCTGCCCTGCTCTGCCAGCCCCAGACCCGCCGCTGGGGGCCTCTGCCCCGGGGAAGTGAAGCGCAGACACTCGGCCTCTCTTGGCCTGAGCCCCATCCAGCAGACGGCGGCCCTGTCCTGCCCAGGGCCTGGCACCCCCGTCACAGCTCGGGCGGTGCATGTGTCAGTCCCTCCGTGTCCCTAGCTCCCACGTAGGAAGGGAACAGAGGGGTGGACGTGGCTCTGGCTGCACTTGGCCGGTCCAGCTCCCCACCTGGCCCCACGGTGAGGGCAGGCTTGCTGTCCCCGGCCGGACAGAGACCCTGCAGAGCACCTTTACTGGCGAGCCTCACGCACGGTGACATCCCGCACCTCGGGTGGGTATTGGCCATCTTCCACGGACACCCCGGAGGAGGGGTCAGGCCCAGGCCAGGATCACCGGGGTGGGGATGGGTGTTGATGGCGGGGCCCGGGGTCAGGGCCAGGGGCGGGGCCTGGGAGGGCAGGTCCCCCCACCTCAGGCACACCCGCTGGACCCCGCCACACCCTCCTCTAGGCAGGACTTGGGAGGTGGGTTCGTTGACAGGCAGGCGGCCGGGTGTCAGTGATATGAACACCCTTCTGGCACTTTGGTCAAATAACGACGTTTAAATGGTCACTTGTGCGTTTGCATTTTGCTGCCAATGACGGGTCCAAATCATGGTTTAGGGAGCTCATTTGAAGCTTGGAGGCTCGGGGTGCAGTCATTGCGGGGAGCAGTGCACGGTCCCTCCTCCCGGCATTTGCATCTCTGGAAACCGGGCGGCCGTGACCGGAGGCCAGCTTGTTCTCCGACGCCCCAGGAGCCCGGTTCCCGCCGACGCCTCTTTTTCCTCTCCCCTGCCGCCCCGCCGACCCCCACGGGCGCCACCCCCACCTTTCCTGACCGACACAGCACAGCGGCGGCCACCTCACCTCTCAGGGAGCCCACGAGATGCTTCTCATGTCCCAGGGGTGAGTGGGACACCAGAAGGGAGACTGCATAGACCAGCGACAACGGGAAGCTCCGGCTTTGTCCCCCTACGCAGCACCACCAGGAAATGCGCCTTGGCCTGAGGATGGAGCAGGGCACTTCTCTCCAGGGAGGGACGCAGGGTCCTGGGCTGCCGTGGGAGAAAGCAAATCTAGGCACGTCGAGCGGGGTGTCTGTGGTTTGCGTGCATTTGAAAAGCAGCGGCCGCCGGGGAGAAGGCGTTGGGCTGAGCACGGAAGGCACCGGGTGGGCCCTGCAGTCTGCGTGGGAGATGCCCAGGCAGGGACACAGTGCGCTGGGGACCCAGAGTTCCTGAGAAATAACCAGGAAACTAAAACTACAGACTGAGCAAACGGGTTCCGGGAAGACCATGGTATTCGCTGTTTACATGAATAGTCTGCATCGGAAATAAAACACCCCGCCCCTGTGGTGGGGGGCAGGTCGCTGCCGTCTTCAGAGACGTCGAGAGCCGTCTTCCTGCCCAGAGCAGCTGTCAGCACCGCGGCGCCCTCATCTCTGCAGGTTACCTGAGGAGAGCAAGGAAGGTGACGTACGTGCTGGTGGCCAGTCACACCCGAGTGTCCACCGACTGAATCCGTCCTGCCCTCTGTCTGTTACTCATGGTTTTTGCTGCTTCAATGCTATGGGGCTTGAGTGGGTAAAAGCAGATACTGGAGTGTCCTGGATCACCTTTTCTAACCTTTTAAATATTAATATTTTCCGTAGTAAAATGATAATAATGATCTCTACTTTATGAGGATTTTAGGAAGATTAAAGATGCTACGTACTAAGCCTTTAGAATGGTGCGTGGTGTACAGTAAGTACACGTGTGGTAGGAACCTATCGGATGTTAGGTACCGTGGCTATCACCACCACCATCATCATCCACCACCATCATCATCCACCACCATCACTGTCACCAGCCTCATCGCCACCATCATCACTACCACCATCATAAACACAGCTGTCACCGTCACCATCATCACTATCATCATCATCGTCATCGTCGTCGTCGTCACCATCATCATCATCGCCACCACCATCACCACCATCACCATCACCATCACTATTATCATCATCACCACCATCAGCATCATCATCACCATCATCGTCACCATCATCGTCACCACCACCATCATCATCACCACCACCATCATCATCCACCACCATCATTGCCATCATCGTCACCATCATCGTCACCATCATCGTCACCGCCACCATCATCATCACCACCACCATCACCGTCACCAGCCTCATCGCCACCATCATCACTACCACCATCATAAACACAGCTGTCACCGTCACCATCATCGCTACCATCATCACCATCATCATCACCGTCACTATCACCATCATCATTATCACCAGCCTCATCCCCACCACCATCACCACCATCACCATCACTATTACCATCATCACCACCATCATCATCATCACCGCCATCATCATCACCCTTGTTACCAGCATCACTAACACCAGCATGCCCTTACTGGTTAAAAGGTCTTCTTCCGACTCTACATATTTTTAACCCCGTTATTGCCATCTCCAGAGGAAGAGTTGAGTGAGATGGGCTTCCATCCGTGGGAGAAAATGAGAGCTCTGTAAGCTGGGTGACGAGTTAATCCTTCCATTTCGAAGGAAGAATAAAAACCTGATTGCAGACTCTACGAATGGCTCCTCCCTGCAGACAGGGCTCGTCACACACGCCCGCTCTGCGTCCGACCCCTCGCTTCCGTTCGGAGCTAACAGAGATTCCGCCAGCACCGAAGCGGGACGAATTTCAGTCCCGACCATTTCGCGGGCGCGACAGCGTATATAGGAAGCGCCACTGTTAGTACCTCAGGCTCCGGTGTCTCGGAGGCGGTCGCTTGGTGTGACTCTGCTTATCGCCACCGTCTTTCCGAGTCAGCGTCAGGCTCTAACCACGTTGAGGTGGCTCCTGCCAGATTTCAGGCTTCCTTCAGTTTTACAGTTTTTCGTCTTACACCTGCTTCGATGGGATTTCTCCACCGTTTACGAAAATTGGGAAAGAATAGCGTCTACATTTCTGCATCTTGTAAGGAGAAGTAAAAACTGTTTTCTCTCCAGTTTAGTGCTTGCTCATGACAATTACTAAGTTATTACATTTTCTGGTTAGTGAGGTCAATAGCACAGAAGATAAGCTGAGATTATTATTTAAATTATCGTGTCTGCCAGACGAAAATTAGACTGGGTGTAGGCAGAGCTGGTCAATTATTAAACACTTAAGGAATATAATTTATATAGTTTAGTAGTTACACAGGGCCATTCTAGCAAGTTTTTCGCCATCTTTTCAAGATAAAATTATTGCTTGAGGTAACAGAGGGCTGCCAACAATCTGGCAGTCCTTTGAGAATTTTTCTCACCGCATGACCAGTTGTGCCCTTGTGGGTTTCTGTGGCGGCACGCTGTCATCGTAGGGAGGGGCGTGGCCCGTGTGTGTATATCACGTTTTGTATATTAATGATGTATTGTCTTCTTAAATCTCGATCTTTCTTTGCCTCATGTTTTTAATGCAGCATAGGATTGAAGATATTCAAGAAACGCTCTATTTTTTTCTAGCACATCCCTAATTCCTCCTTCCAGACGCCCGCCCCGCCCCCCCCCAACACCTTCTACAGAGGAAAGGAACGTCAGGTGCACGGAAGCGAGGTGGCCCCGCACCACGGAGGACGCAGTGAGGGGTCAGTTTACACATGTCCTGACTCGATTCCGGTGTCCTTAGCCCTACAATGTAATAATATCTTCTTTTCCAATAAATTGATGCTTTTATGGCATTACCTAAAAAATTAGTCATTTCTGTGTCTGAACAAACATGGCTCCATGTGTTCTGAGTCACAGACCCCGCCCCCTGCCCCGGGACATGCGGAGTCCCGCATGGCGAGCGTCGATTTTGGCGACACCTTTGAGCTGCCGTGTCCTGACTCTGCACGTGGAACACTGGGATGCTGTCCTGGTGGTGGGAAGCTCGGGGCTTCATCCCGCACCCGCCTCCTGTCTCAGGGTCGGGGGTGCCGCCGACTGTGACAAAGGAGACGCACAAGAAGCCCGTCACTTAACGAGGACAAGAAGCCATCATGGGGTTCTGACTGCGGCGGGCCAGTCGGTTACTGCCCGAGGAGCCTGGGACTCTGTGACACGAAACATCAGCAAAGGGTCCCTGATACGCTCGTGAGGTCCGGGGGGACATCCTGGCCCACCAGCTGGCCCCCTTCACGGTCTTTTTTACCCTGGGCTGCTCGGGGTGCAGCCTTCGCCCCTGGCCTCTGCCCTGCCAAACGGCTGCTGGTTGGTCCCGGTCACCTATCCTGGACTCTGTCCTGTTGAGTCGCTGTCACCTGTACCCCTGGCTCCTTCCTGCCGAGAGGCTGCTGGGCAGTCCCAGGCGCCCGTCCCCCGAGCCTGCCTGGGGCTGAGGAGACCGTGTTTCGTCCGCCCGCGTGCTGCTCAGTTTGGGGTCGTGCCCCGGCGTCTGGGTCCTGAGTCTCGGGCCGGTGGCACCGCCTTTCGGTCCCGAGCTTGCTTGGCCAGCGCAGCTGGTCCTGGGTGCCCAGACCGCTGTGTGCCGTGCGCTGTGCCCACTGCCAGGCCGGCCCGGCCCAGCCCCGTCTCTGCTGCGGGCGGCCTGGTCCTCATGGTTTCACGGGCGGACGTTTCTGATCACATTTCACGTTATAAAGCTTGCGGCTGAAGTGGCCGAACCTCCTTCAGTGACTCCTGCAGAGTGCTTGCCGTCAGGACGGGAGCTTTCAAGGTGGCAGAAGAAGCCTGTCCACAGTGACAACCAAAGGGTCATGTAAACTTGACTTGAACTTGAAGTACAGTCAGCCAACCAAGGTCCCCAAGCCCCCAGGAGCCCAGATGCCACACGCACGCCCGCCATCGTGGGAAGGGACAGTGGCTGGAGAGGCCGAGATTCAGGGTGACAGTTTCCTCTGAGCCCGTGAAGGACCGTCAGAAGGCCCCGTCTCAGGCACGTGACCCGTGCCCAGTGGGCGTCAGGTCGTTGCGGGCTCAGAGGGCGGCTTCTCCTCCTTTGTCCTATGGGTGCACGGTGCCTCGCTGCCTGCCAGCAGAGGGGATGGAGCAGGATGGCCGAGCACAGCCATGGGGGACACAGACGGGGGTCTGGGGTCTCAGGGGCTGGGCAGACTGGGTGCATTTCGTATAGGAAGCTGGTGGACCCCAGGCCGGGAAGGGGGCCCAGGCCTCTGCTGCCGCCCCTGGGAGCGACCAGGATGAGCGGGGGACATCGTAGACCGAGAATGCTGGTTGGGGCCTCCGCAGAGAAGTGTTCAGGGATTTCCCAGGTGAGCCGGGCACCCGCCAAGCCCGAGGGTCTCGGCTCGGCTTCCACCTCCAGACGGTCTTGGCCGAGCCTTGGCGGCCCCTCCGGACACGGGCCAGGCCCTTGCAAGACGCTCTGTAGCCTGCGAATTCAGGACGTGGACCATGCCTGGCTGCGGGGAGGGCAGGAGCCGACGGGACAGGCCCGAAGCCTCGGTGTGGACTTGGTGTTTGGACACGGCCAGAATTCATCCAAGGGTCTGTGAAGAGCAGGTGACACTGTCTGCGGCTCGCCGTGGAGCTGTGGGTTCAGATTTGGGAGCCGGGGGCACCTCACGTCTGCCTAGCATGGAGGGGAGGGCGGGCTTTGGAGGAGTCAGACCTGCTCAGGGAGGGCGAGCGTCCAGGTGGTCAGCACCATGGAGAGCGCAGGCGCCTGGCCAGGCTCCGACAGAGGCTCCTGCTGAGGCCCCCGCTGAGCTGTCTCCCTGCAGGAGCCACAGGCCGCCTGGGCAGGGCCGGCCAGTCCCTGAGGGAGCCTGGCCCGCAGATGAGAGAGGCCGTCGTGGTCAGTTCCTGGTGCGCGTTAGTCAGGGCGCAGGTGGCCCCAGAGCCCTGTGTCTCCTGGCCAGGAGACACCTGTCAGCGAGTGTGCAGCTGGACCGCCTCACCGGCTGCTGGGGCGGCGAGGGTGCGTGTCAGGCTGGTTCGGGGCACGTGCTCCCCGTTCCCGGGAGCCGCCCTTGAAGTCCCTCGTCCCAGCTGGACTGTGCATTTATATTTGTAGGTGCGATTTCATTCTTATTAATTCCAGGTCTGTTTTTCTCTAGTTCTTTTTGGGTAAGAAACACTAGGAAGCAGAAAAAACTGGGGTTCAGATCTGGCATCACACGTTCCCTGTAAACCCAAGGGGGACCCCTCTGGTCTTTGGGCTCTGCCGCCCTCCCCTGGCCCCAGGCGAGCTCCCCAACCCCACAGGGGGCCAGAGCCCTGGGTCCCCCAGCCCTGCCTCCCTGGCCCTCCCCGCCAGGAGCCGGCAGCAAGTCCTGGAGTCGCTGGACAGTGCGGAACCTCTGCGGGAATGAAAGTGTGGGGTGCGTTGTCAACACCGGTGTCTCCGTCATGGGGCTCAGGACCGTGCGCATTTTCTCCACCGGCTGAGGCTCCTTTTCTGGCAGCGCCTTCGCTTCTAACAGACGGAGAACTCGCCGTTCCTCTGACCGTGTTTGCCGTTACAATGACAAACAAGCGGGGCATTTCGCTTTACTTTAAGCCAGTTTGTTAGAAATAACCAGCTGTTTGGTGTCCGTTCAAAAACAGGGACGCGTGTAGGCGCCTAGGGACGCGGCCGGTGGGTGACGTGCGGGTCTGGGTCGGAGGCAGTGCTTCTTTCTTCCCTCCCAGGCGTTCAGCCGGATCAAGGTGCCACCCCCACCCCCTGCCACGACGTCTGTGCACGAAGGGTCTCCGTGCTGCCGGGGTGGCCCTGTCCCCCGCTTACACAGCGGACCTGCTCGGACCCCGCACGCCCCCCGGAGAGTGGCAGCCACCCGATTCCCTGGGTCCGCACCCCTCAGAGTGCAGCTGGCACAACAGCGAATGTCTTAGCAGGGCGGCCGTCCCTCCCACGGGGTTCGCCAGGGTGGGGGGGTGTCTGTGTATATTTAAGGAATTAAACCTAATTTTCATATGAATCAGCAAGGCCTACACACTGCAGTAGATCAGGCTCTGTCTCTGAGGATGTTTTGGGAAAACTGAGTCTCCATTCATGAGCAGGAAAGCCTGTGAGATATCAATTAGCAGACCGAGAGACGGGCGGGGGACTCGGCCACACGCGGCTGAAAAGTGTCGTGACATTCTGCAATACATGTCACCACACACGCGACATTTTCACAGCTAGAAAAAAAATCCTGTAAACTTTTGTACAATCCCCTTCAAAACTACTATAAATCAAAGTCTCAGGTAATGTGGTTTTACATTAAAATTCGTTCGAGACCAAATATTAAATATTCGAGCTCGTCTATAGTTTGAGATTATTCACATAGTCCCTTCCCTTCATTGCCAAGAAATGCAGAAAAGGCGCCATGAACTTGGTGTTAGACGTGGCCGAACCGCAACGCAGGACGGGCCGGGAGCTTGAGGCGAGGGAGTCCCGGCCCCCCAGACCGAGAATCTAAGGAGCCCCGTAAAACAGAAGGAGAGAAGCAGGGCTTCTTAAAACGGTGTTAATGCGGGGGGCTGAGGGTAAACAGGAACTTAGTTTTATTAATATGGCGTCTGATTAAAGAGCGAGCTATGTGAGACGACAAGCTAGTATTCTTCCTTACAAAACCGTTCGACTGGGAAAAACTAGAGGAGGACGTGTGACAATTACGAAGGCACCCGGATGTCGCAGACTCGGCGCCGGGGAGCAGGGCGAGGCCCCCAGGGACAGGCGCCCCAGCTCCCACGTGCTCCCGGCACAGGAGCCCCGTGTCGAAAATGAAAAGCTCAGTGATGAAGACATGTTATACGCGTCCCGAATCAAAGATCACTGGACACTAACCGCGGGAGGGACAGGAAGGGGACGGAGGGATTCCCGCCGGGGACCCGCGCGCTCACTCCCGGTGCTGGTCGTCGTGAGCGAGGCCGGTGAAGACGTGGGCAGTGAGGGGTCGGACTTTCTAAAGCCGCACCCTCCTGGCTTGGAGTGGGGACCTAACTTGCTCTCAAGCTGAACGCGTCTGTGGCTTCTTTCCCAAACGTACAGGTCACTGAGGGACACAACCCTGTGCCCTGTGACTGTGCCCCAGTCCGGGCTTGAGGCCACTGATGGGCACTGTCTGACAGGGCAAGATCGGCGAAGGCGTGGGGCTGGGCACAGTGAGGGTCTGAGCTTCTCGTCACCCGACCTGGGGGAGCACAGTCCCCCGGGAGGGCCGGGCAAGGCTCTGTGCCACCTCTGCGACAGGCTGACGGGTCGTGGGCATGCTGCAGGAGGACACTGGGTCACTCCTCACGCAGCCAGCTGTGAGCCCGAGGAGGGACGCAGGGGACAGTGCCTGCCCCGGGACTCCCGGCCGAAGGCTGAGCGGGGACTGAGCCTCCAGGTGAGCAGCTGCCCTCGTGGGCCAGAGGAGAAGGGACGGGGCGGGGGTGGGTTGGACGGGACAGACGGAGCAGGGGTGGTAGTCCTCGGGGGTGAGGGTCTGGGACACTGGAGGGACCCAGGCTCCTGACACCCAGGGTCCCTTAGCCGCTGGGAGGCCCGCAGCAGGGGGGGACGGCCCTGAGTGTGGGAGGCTGCAGGGCCAGCGGAGTCCTGTGCCCGCACGCGGATGTGAGGGCACGCGGCCTCGGACAGGGCTGCCGGGAGAGGCCCCGGTGCTGGCCGCTGTCAGGCGTTTGGACCGGGGGGCCCTGAGCTTTGGTCATGACCCGTGGAGCATTGGCCGGTCAAGCCCGGTGGACGGCTCTGGGTGCGGGACTCCAGGGCAGGCAGGCATGTGGCGTGGCTGTGGTCGCAGGGACCAGGGTGGTCAGAGGGCCGTCCACACTGGGACGTGCAGCGCCTCTGGCACGGAGAGAGACACGGCAGGGCGGTGGTGTAACTCGCGTTCGATGGCGGCCCACCTGCAGAGACCCTGTCCGCTTTTCCCAGCGGCGGGTGAGGACGGCAGAGGGGGCCTGGGGTGGGGTCCCATCTCCCTCTGAGCTGAGACCCGGGGCCAGCAACACCCCGCCAGTGGGGGCCCCGGGAGGCTCGCCCCTCACAGTCCCAGCCAGTGCGCCTCGTCCCTCTTCTGCGGGCGTCACGTGATCTCGCCGTGGGACGGCGCCCGTCTCCCGCCCGGCTTCGTTGGCCTCTGTGCCTGAGTCGTCCTCCCCGTGCTCACTCTGGGGAAGCTGGGGACGGAGGCGTCGCGGCCGCCCAGGCCCTGTCGTCGGCCATCGGCATTCTGCTGGCCCGAGCCGCTCCCGGCGGTTGCGCCTCGTCCCTCTTCTGCGGGCGTCACGTGATCTCGCCGTGGGACGGCGCCCGTCTCCCGCCCGGCTTCGTTGGCCTCTGTGCCTGAGTCGTCCTCCCCGTGCTCACTCTGGGGAAGCTGGGGACGGAGGCGTCGCGGCCGCCCAGGCCCTGTCGTCGGCCATCGGCATTCTGCTGGCCCGAGCCGCTCCCGGCGGTGTAAGGGCCTGGCGGCATGTGTCATCATGCATGAGGCATTGTTCCCCTGAAGGACACGCCAGAGAAAGACATTGTTCTACGAGGGAGCGAGTCATCGGGATTTTCCCAGAGACGCTTGGGTCAAGTTTTCACGGGCCTGTTTGATTTTCAGATCCCTTTGCTCCCCTTCCTCTCAGCCGGCACAGTGTGCAAACTTGTCTACATTCACGGCCCGTGTTTTGTGCATGGTAGACGTCCTTTAAAAAGAGTAGCTCAAATAAGTCTTTCTTCTTGTTTTGTTGGCTCTCATTCTGTGTTTTCATGAACTCTGGCCTCAGCCATGGCAACTGCAGAGCAATGTCGGCGGTGATTGACAGGATCAGAAAAGCAGGTCCCCGTCCGCGTTTCACACACTTGGGGAACAATGGTGTTTGGTGTGATCGAATTAATGAGATGCTGGCTGTCAAAGGAGCACGCACACTTTACATAAGCCCGATTGTCTCTGCGTGGGGAGGTGGGAAGGGGCGGGGGGCCTGCGGCTCTCGCTCTACCTCCAGGGGTGCGGGCTGCGGCCTGCACACAGCAGCCAGGTCCCTGGCCAGCCCGTTCCGGAAGCCGGGCTCCCCGGACGGCAGCCTCCGCACGGGGCGGCACCCGCAGGGCCACCGTTCTGCGTGCACTAGGCACGCATCTCAGCGGTTAGACCCAAGCTGGTGGCCGCAGCCCAGCCCAGCCCTGCCCTGCGAGGTGGCATCGGGCATGATTGCAGCTTGGGCCCTATGCTGACAGTGAACCCCGGCGAGGATGGCAGGGGCCTGTCCTCTCTCGCTGGGGATCACACTCGGCTCCCAGGAGCTGGGTGAGAGCGTCACGGTGTCAGTGGGCGATGAGCATGGGCCCCCGAACGCCTCGGCCCTTCACGGAGAAAGCGCCCTCTCTGCTGGGGGCGGGGGCCGTGCATCTCCGCAGAGGCCCAGAGAGCCGGGGCGAGGCCGGCCTGAGGCCGGGGTCCTGGCAGGAGGGGGGCGAACCACCCCACAGGGTCCTGCTCCTGAATCCGAAATCACCAGCGGGCGGGGGGCCTGGGCTTTATCCAACGGTTTCGGAAACGGCCCTGCTCGTCCTCCGTGCACTGATGGCCCATGAGAAGAATGCCATCAATGTGACAGACGAGTGACCTCAGGCCAGCAGACCGTCCCCGCACCCCCGGCCCCCGGCCCGGGCGTCTGAGCACCTCTGCTCCTGGCTGCTGCCGCCGTGGTCTGGAGTCAGGGAGGACAGGACATGGGGCCACAGAGTGGCCAGGCCACGCCTGCTTCCGGCACACCAGGCAAGACACGGGGCCCACCGGCAAGGCCCTGGGGGCAGAGCTGCCTCTCCGAGGCCAGGTGAGCTCCGGCCCGTCCACCACCGGCCCAGCGTCCAGGCCAGCCTCTGCATTCTCGAAGCCAGTTCAAAGTCACTGGGGTGGCCGGAATCTATATTTTACCCACGAATTAAAGTTCATGAATTAAACGGACACACACAGAAGCGTGTCACGAACAGGTAAGTTGCGGGCACAGGCCGGCCTCACCATCTCTGCAGAACTCTGTGGTCCCCAAGGGCGGCTGCAGGCGATTGCACAGGATAGCTTAGCTCCAGGAGCGTAGCTGTAGAGAAATACATCTCCAGATTTCAGGTCGGCCCCGAGTCACTCAAAGTCCAGGAACAGATTAGACACGCCAAGCCCTCCCAGGCCACAGAGCGCGGAGGGGGCCGGCCTCGCCCGCGGCTCGGCCAGCAGGGGTCTCTGTTTCGCATGGCGGGCCCAGCACCATCCTGTCCCTACTGGGGAGGTCCAGGTCACCTCCTCGGGTTAGGAGGAGGGGCGTCCAGCGGGAGGAGGGGCGTCCTGCTGATCTCGCCTGCAGTGAGGTGGGCGGCACTGGAGGATATTCCTGGAGGAACCAGCTGCCCCCTCAGACCAACCCCAAATTAACCTGCTAATGCTCCCCTGTCCTGGGGCCCGACACTGCAGTTCTCTGCCGAGTTACCAGCAAAACTACAACAGCGGGATGTGAGGGGGCCAGAGAAGTGGATCGGGCTGGATTTTACGGCCACGTTGTCACCTGCTGGAGAAGCACAGCCGCCAGCCCAGCGTGGAGAGGAGGCCCTGGCTCTCAGCCCCCACCTCCCGCCCCCCTGGCAGCCCCTCCTCTTCCCGTGTGAAGTTTCGTTCTTGTCGTGTGAAGAAAAAGGGTTTCTTTCTTGTCGTAAACGATACAGTTTCACAGCTAAAAAAGTTTTAAGTTGTATCATTTAAGTTCTACTTTAAAATGTCACACTTTGGCAAGAAGAAAACGAACCCTCGAATGTGCTTTCGCGTCTTTGCTCGGTCTGAGCCAAAGCTCTCGGAACGAGCCCTCCCTCTTCCTAAGGCCGCAGTTTACACCCGCGGCCGTTGGTCGCATTATCGATTTGTGAGTCGGGGGCTTGGCAAACGTCCGATTAGTTCGCATCGTGATCTCTGTGTGTGTGACTTGCTTTGGACTCTCGGGGGTCTGGGCACCTGGGGACACGGCGGGCTCAGGACGGGGCCTCCAGACGTCCCTCTGACGTTGGGGTTGGCGCAAGGGGGTCTCTGCAATGGGGACAGAAAGTGTCCTGGAGGTGACAGCTTCGCTCCGGTTCCAGCAAGAGAACGTCTTCCAGGGATTTTATAACTTTAGCTAATGTTTGCGGAGTGATTTAAAGTAATCACATTCCACTAAAATCGTATTTGTTACTAATGAACACCTGTTTTAAAAAGGCTTTGAGGCGGCTTGCGGAATTTACGGCTCCGTGTTAGATGGCGTGCCAACGGAGACACCGGTCGCTTCCGAGGCCCACGGGAGATTCAGGGCAGGGACTCCGTTCGGAAGCGACCTCCCCGGACGCGTGGCCGGCTTCTCCACGCTGGTTTCCCAGCACAGCTGACGGATCCGTTTCTCGCCCCACTCGAGTGTGTTATGTTGTTACATTTACCTTGAGTGTGTTACGTTCTGTTACATTTACCATGAGTGCGTTATGTTGTTACATTTAACTTGAGTGTGCTACGTTTTAGTTACACAGTGCTTTTGATGATCACAAAACCTTTAAACAGACATTTCGGGGATGTGGTGAGCAAGCCTTTAAACAGACATTTCGGGGATGTGGTGAGCAAGCCCGAGCTCCCTTGCACCTGGCGGCGGAGGAGCTGGGTGTGCTCCACTGCCCGGGGGTCTTCCGCTCACCTGCCAGGAGCCCGAGGAGGCTGCTTCCCACTGGCTTCGCTCAGCGAGGAGGCTTCGCTGTTCTGATGGTGACTGTCCCCTCCCCGTGGGCTGCATGCTGCGGGGCCGGCGTCTGAGGCAGCACCGCGGCCCCCGCCCGGCCCTCCCCAGTCCCACTCTCCTCTGTGGTCCAGCTGCGCCCCTGCACAGACCCCTGCAGCGGAGGTCTCACGCTATGTGTTTGGGGGGGGGGGGCTGTGCAGCGCAGGCCCACCTGGGAGCCAAGGGAAGGTGTTCCATGGAGCCGTCACTGAGTCTCTGTGTCGGCGTCCTGGGCCGAGCTGTCCCCACCCACCAGGCTTTGCTCTGTGTGACCCCTCTCCACGGATGCACCCACATGTGCTGGAGGCTGCCGGCCCCACGCCAAGCTCAGCCTAGGCTCCACCGGGCTTGTCCGTGGTCAGGGCACCGTAAACAGCGGCCAGGACCGACGTGACATCCTGGTCTGGAGCCCTGGCAGCTGGGCAAGCACCACAGAGAGGGGTCGAGGCAGAGCCAGGCGCAAGCACTGGCTGCTCCTGAGAGGTCCCTGGCAGGGGCAGCAAGGCCACCAGCCAGGCCACACCCTGACCTTGCCATGGTCACAGGAGGGACCCTCACACCCCCTGAAGCTCGCCAGTCCCAGAGAGAGTGGTAGGCAAGGTAGTGTTGGGGGGTCACTGCCCAGCATGTCCGGTCACTACCTTCTTCCCAAACAGAGAGGCCTGGGGAGGGCAGGGTCACTGCGTGTCACAGTGTCCGCTGCTGCTCCGTCTGGTCTGAGGCCGCAGAGGGAGCACGCAAGGGAAGCATCAGGTGATGGAGTCGGTGGGCGCCAGGCAAGTTCGGCTGCTCACTTAATGGACACCGGGCCCCAGTGCCCTGGTTAACCGAAGTCATGCTTGCAGACTGAGAGACACTGGTGCACTGTGACAGACCCCAGAGGGAGGCAGGGCCAACAGACCACCCGGCTGGCCAGTCTGCCTGCTTCCTCACATCCCGGAGAAGAAGCTCGCCGGCATCGAGGCCTCAGGCGGTGACTGGGCAGGTTGTCAGCGAAGCCCAGGTGTGGTCACAGCATTCAGAGCCTGTGGGGATGCAGGGGACGGCCCTCTCCAGTAGGTGAAGCCCACGCTTCCGCAGTCCCCTGTGTCTCGTTTCCGGCTGTGACACAGCATAGCTGCTGGTTTAAGATAGCTCGTTACTGTCGCAAAGTTAAAGTAAAGTGAAATCACTTTAAATCGTCGATTAACGAAAATTTTTATATGATCTGCTCCAAAGCACTGATTAAAATTCAGCTGATGTTTTCAAGTTCTCACGGGCTTGTTTTCTGTTAGACATTCACCAGAAAGTGTTTTCAGGAACCCAGACTCCACTCTGTGACTGTCACATGCAGACTGTTCACGGCAGGCTCGGCTGTGCCCCCAAAGGAACCCGGATTAGTGGCCGGACAGGAAAGCGCCAGTCCGCTGTCCTGCTGCCTTCTGCGTCAGCTGTGGCTTCTGGTCTACGTCTCCCGCGGAGAAATGGCGATGGAATCGGACCCCTCTTACCTGGTTCGGGGAGAACACGCTCCGGGCCCAGATTCGGCGTTCCTGAGTCACTGGGAACGGTTAAAATGCATGATCGTGACCAGCAGAACCAGCGCGGGGGGCCTGGTCCCGAATACCCACGCTCGCCCGGACACCATGTCTACAGAGATCGACACGCACGAGGTGGCCACTGCCCAGGTGCTTCGGGTTCTTCATTTGGGGGAAGCATGAATACTTATCACTACTTGTCACTCTGGCTAACACCGGGTCCAGACACCTCCAGGGAGAGGTAGGAGGCTCATGTCATGCCTGTTGCTACGCTTAGGACACCCCGCCCCGTTGAGAGGCCCCCGTCCTTCAGAGTGACAGGCCCCTGGCCAAGGATGCTGAGGAGCCCAGACGAGACCTGGCTGAGCAGGAGGCCGCCCGGGGCAGCTCGGGGTTCCTCGCCTGGTCTTCGAGGACCGAGGTTTGTTCCTGGTGGGACGACAGTGTCCACCCGTGACCCACGCCGTCTGGCGCTTTAAGCAAAGCCCCGTTCAACCCGAGGGTCTTTCTCCCATTGCACAGAAGCCTCTCTCCTCGGCCTCGTCCCTCTAATAAGACGGGGAGGCGGCCGCCGTGGCGGAGAGCGGGGCGGGGGCCGAGCGGAGGGGGCAGGGGTGACGCAGCTGCGTCCGGCAATTTCTCCATCCGCCTGGGACGCCTCGGGTCAACTCTGCTCATAAAACTCCGCGCAAATATTTCTTTTTCTATCAGAGTGATTCTAATTCCGCACACAGACCAAGGCCACTCGGATTATTACACATTATTAAAAATTAATTCTGGAAAGGGTCTGGTTCCCGACATGTGCCGCAGAGACGAGCGACCGAGTCCGAAGCCACGGCGGGAGGAGTTGGAGAGGGAGTCGCCCGGCGCGGGGCCAGGCCCCCCGAGAACCGTCCTGCCCGGACAGTGGGCGGCCACCGTCCGCTCAGTCTCGCTTCACCGTGACGACTGAGTCGTTACACCCGGCCTTCAAGCACGACCCTGGCAGAGCCTTTCGTCCGCGGCCCCCTCCGCGGGTTTCTGCGTGTGCCCGTCGGGGCGGGCGTGACGATGCCCGCACGCTGGCCGGGGACGACGTTCGCAGGGGTCTGTGTGGACGCGTCGTGCGGACGGTCCCTGTGCTCTCGGCTGTGGCTTTACATTTTCCCTGGGGACAACTGTGGGTCCCTTCGCTAAAGAGCAGGGACATCGAGCTCTGAAGAAACCCTGGACAGACGACCTGCTCATTTATCGCCACCGCAAGACAAGCACACCGGGCGCCGATGGACGTACGGACAGCTCTGTGCCCGGCCATGCTCGCTGCCTGTCGAAGGGGGTGGACGCGATGGCTCAGTCCTCATGGAACTCAGGAAGAAATAGGTGCCGTGGTCACTGTGCCTGAAGCATCCCTGGGCACAGGCGTAGCGTGTGAAATGGTGACGCTTCCGTCACCAGGTGGTCCCCTCTGTCCTGGACACCACCCACACAGTGCCACCCCAGCCCCCCCCAGCACCCCGTGGTCTCCACGGCCCACACATCGCCAGCACTGAGAAGTGGGGCTCAGCCCCCCCTCCACTTCCTGGGGAGCAGCTGACTTCTGCGCCTGGCGTGAAGGGCCCTCCGCGTAAGCTCCTTGTCCCGGAGGGGCCACGCCGAGCACCAGCTCCACAGCTGGCAGGCACGTGTGTCACCGGGGAAGAGGACCGTCGCTGGGGGCCGGACTGAGCAGGGCACAGAGACCAGGGGACGGTGGCCTGCAAGGACCCGGACGGACCTCCGCCCGCTGGCCCGTCCCGCTGGCCTGGGACGGTTCTCCCGGGAAGCGGTCCCGAGCCTCCGTGAGCGGGCGGGGCGCATAAACCTGAAGCCATCGCGCTCCCAACTCAGTTAGAGAAACGGGGACTCCGCCCTCGTCACCGTCATCACTCGCTCCCTGTGGGACCCGCCGCCCAGCACACGCAGCCGCTCCGGCCCTGCGTCTGGGGCCGGCTCAGGCCGCCGCGGCTCAACGCAGCCTCGGGGACGGCCCTTCATCGGCGGTGTCCAGTCTCCTCCGGTCCGGCGACCTCAGTCTGAACGGACACTCTCCGCCCGACGGAGGCGGTGACGATGGTGGGGGTGAGTGGTGCCGTCACCATCGTCACCGTCCAGGCTCGCCGCCCTCCCAGCTGGCTGGGCTCTGAGGCCTCACACCGGGAGGCGGGGCGGGGTGCGGGGGAAGCGTGCAGGGCCACTGCCAGCAGCACCTGGCTCCCCTCACAGGCCTGCCCACTCCCCCCACCCCGCACACTGTCCTCCCTCCCCACGCACCCGGTTCCACCCCCAGCTCCCCGACCCCGCCAGGGCCTGGCAGGCACCCTTGGGGTGAGTTCTCAGCAATCACCGGACAAAGGCGAACAACCCCATTGGGGTGCCGGATTGTAAGATGGAGTCTCAACGTGTCGCCCACAAACATGCATTGTGGTCTGTGAAGTAAGCTGGGCCTGGCGTCCATTGTCGTGGGAGTGATGGTGACCCATGGGACTGGCCGCGGTGTGGCTGGCGTGGGCGGGCGGATGTACTTCGCCCTCATGGTGTCTGAAGCGAGGCTGTCTGGGTCCACGCGGGATGCTGATCACGGCGCCGTCACTCAAGTCAGCTCGTAGCAACGAGAAGATAAAGAAAAGCAGAGAGAATTCCAGCGTGTGCTCGCGGAAGCATCGCGAAGGGTGCAGCAGGAAGCAAGTGGAAGGCCACGGAGCGGGCGGGGCCGCTGCCGAGGACGCTGGGGACAGGGGTCCGAGGTCAGACGGAGGGGAGGTCGGGGGCCCGCGCCACGCTGAAAACCTCAGGGGGCCTCCATGAATCTTTTGGAACTCATTTTCTCGTAAAGGGTTGATCTTTATGAGCCTCAGAGGTTTATCGGACGCTTCCTTTCTTGTATTCTGAATAATGCGGGTTTCCTCCCTGTGCCCGAGAGCTCGTCGCTCCTCCCCCAATCCGTCCCTCTGTCCTCTGCCAGAGGACACTCCGGGATCTGACTTCCCGATTCCGACTCCCGTTTGCTGACCCCGAGGCCCTGGCGGCAGCCGCTGCTGCAGGATGGGACAGGGAGCGGGCTCCACGCACCCCGAGCGCGGCCATCAGCCCTCGGCTCACGGGGCTGCCGCCTGCTTAGGACGGTCCAGTCGCCAAGCGTTACTTGGGTCTTTCCAAATAGTCGTGTTTCCCAGTATTCGTAGCCGACAGGTGCCAGGCACAGTCCTGACAGCCAGAAGGGATGGGCACTATCAGACCAGGAAGGGGACAGCAGGGGCTGGGTGACACGCCCCGGGCCAGGGCGGGCACGGTGGCCGCAGGGCTTGAGGTCCGAGAGTCCAGCTCTGGGGTGCAGGGTCTTAAACCAGCCATGACCCTTAGGAGCAGGGCGAGTGGCTCGTAAGCCGCTCCTTCCTCCTGCGTGCGAGCGTTGCGTGGTGCGGGGCGGTCCCCGGGTCCCGAGTCCCCGGGCCGGCGAGGTTGTGGCTCAAATGCCTCGTTGGATGAAGAGCCTCGTGGTTTGCTCTCACTTGCTTTCGCGTGTGGGGTCGAGCGTGGGAGACGACGCGGTGCAGGAATCAGCAGGAGATGCCGGGCGTCCCTTGTCCCCTCCAGATGCCCCATCCAGGGCGCCGGCCCGCGAGCACTCCGGGGCAGTGCTCCCGACCGCACGCCGAGCACCCCCGGGCGAGTTTGGAAGGCGAGGTGATCGCGGCTTCTCCATCTCGCCGGGTCCTGCATTTCTGGGCCCTTCCTTCAGGCGGCGGGCGTGTGGCACATGGGGACCCCCCCCATCTGAGGGGTGTCCCGCACCGGGGGTGTTCTCACTCCCTCTGTGGACAGGGGGCAGGAAGGAGGAGCGAGAACGGAGGTCGCGTGGAATGCGGAACCCCAAAGAAAAAGTAAACAGACCGTAAGGGATGCCGAGCCGTCTCCCAGTGAACCCAACATTCCGGGGGAGACGCGACACGGCGCCCCTAGATCTGACGACATGAGATGCGAAAGTTTGCACTTGTAAAACGACTTAATACGAAAGGGCCCGAGTCACCAGTACAGAAATACATTTCTTAACAGATGTGACAAATGGTTAGCACATTTGCTATGAGCGGTTCTCTTACGTACGTTTAAAAAGAAAAAAAAGTAGAAAATATGAGAAAAAATCAATATGCAACTGACAAAAAGGCAAAAAATAACCCCCCAAACTCTTTCATATTATTACCAACTAAAGACGTTGCAATTCAAACAGGCCACTGTGAGTCACTCCCGAAAATGCTGAGCGTCACACAGCGGGGATTCTGACCGGGGTGGGCGGGGATGTCCACACTCACGCAGTGTGGAGCGAAGTAGCCTTGCCTGTCCGGCCGGTGCCAAACAGTGACCCAGGACCTTTAGTCTAAGCCATCCGTTTACCGTGATTATATGTTTGCATCACAAAGAAGTCGCGAGGTAAAGGCAGAGGCCTTGCAGTAGCAGATGTGGGTAGAAATGTGTTTGTTCTCTTTAATAGCAAAAAGTTTAAAATCGCTTGATGCCTGACAGCACAGTGACAATTTTCAGTCTCCTTAATTGTGCTCCCAAATCTTAGACACCACTCAACAACATGAGGAAACAGTAATAATAATAACATGCAATTACATTAAAATCATGCAGCATAATCTCCGGAAAGCTTTAAACGTGTACGTTCGATGCCCAGAAGGTGCCCAGGAATGTGGCGGAGTGACCCGGCCGAAGCGAAGCTGGCGTCCATCTTGAGGACATGGCTTCCTGACTGGACACCGGGGAACCCACTTCATCTTGAAGCCTCACTTCCCGCCGGTGAAATGGGGGTCCACACAGGAGCCGCCCGCCAGGTCGATGGGGGACGGGGTAACCGGCCGGGGCGCCCGCAGCTTCGGTGAATATCCAGACTGCGAGGATCCGAAGCTTTTCGGGTGTCATGGCCTCGGTCACAACCGGTCAACTCTGACCCCGTAGCTGGGAGGGGCCGCAGGCGCTGGGCGCACACACGTGAGGACTATCCGAGAAGATTTATGTGGGCCCTGACGTTCGAATCGCCATTAGCTTTGGCATGCCGTGAAATATCCTTGTTTTGACTTTCCCCCAACCGTTTAGACACATAAAGAACGCTCTGAGCTGGGGCCGAAGGAAAACACACGCAGGATGCACTGGCCCCGGCGCTGCGCTTTGCTGACCCGCGGTAAAGCCCTGGCTGGAATTCACATTAGTGGTGGGATCGTCACTGCACCGTCCCCCGAAAAAAAGGGAGAAAACGGAACATAAACCTTGACATCCTGGAATCGCAGTCGATTTTAATTTTTTTCTTTTTATCTTTTTTCTAGACTTTCCAGTTTTTCTAAATTCAACATGTCACCAGGAACCATTGTATAATTTTAAAAAAGTAAACTTTGAAAGCAATGTGAGCCAAGAACATCAAAATCTCTGGAAGAAAAGAGGAAGAAAAGAGCGAGCTATTGCCAGGAGATCGACTCCCAGTCGGTTTCGAGGACGTGGAGGTCAGTCTCGACCGTGAGGGGACAGAGCTGGACCAAAAGCAAACACCGCCCGAGGCGCGGGGGGGGCCCGCGTCCCCTGCGAGGCTGCAGGGGAAATATTTATGCTGCCGGTGGACCCTGTCGCCGGGGAGGGAGCCTGGGACCAGATCCGTGACCTGGGCGAAGGGCCGAAACCTGCGCTCACTAGGAGAACGTGTCCGGCCGGGGCCCCGCGCTGGGGTGGAAACGAGATTTGGGATGGGACGTCTCTGTCTGCTTGTTTGTGACTTGTGTCCGCATTTCCTCGCGTGAGAGTCTTGTAAACGGGGCTGCGAGCGACGGAGGCTGTCGCTGAAACGCACGTGCGTGTCCGGCGCAGGCGCCGTGTCCGCAGGCGCTCTGTTCCCTGCCGGCATCTCCCACTTTGCACGAGAGGTTCAGAGATTAAATAAACTATGCTCCCACCCCCGCCTTTGTTAAAATTTGCCGCGGCCACCCTGCCGCTCCCCGCACCCGCCTCCACACAGACTCACACCCGGCTGGTCTCCAGGCTTGGCTAGTTCACCCTCGTCACATGTCCTCTGGGTTCATGGGCGCCCTGTCCCCTAACCTGGAGGCATAAACGTGACCAAGTCTCGGCAAACCCCAGCCCTACCCGCTCGCCAGTGCACAGAGCCCTGCCTCTCCCAGGAAGCCACAGCCAGTTCCGTGCACTGGGGACACCGCCAGCAGGAAGCGATGACCACCACCCTGAGACCTGCCACCCCCTCCGATTCAAGACAACCGCGGCCACATAAAAACGAGCAATAAAAAGCGCCAAGGCCAAAGCCCCCACGAGGCTTCGTGAGAAGGTGGGGGCAGGATAACACCCCTGCAGTGCAGGAGACCGGACGGAGCAGACTCGTGAGCCACCGAGGAATGACACGCAGGCCCCACGATACATCAGAACCAGAGACGCACAGCGATGAGGTGCAAGAGGCCAGGAAATCGTCCCGGGAGGACCGGAATCAGAGCGAACCTCACGCTTGGAGAAGCGGAGATGAACGAACAGCAGGAACGGGAGGGAAGCGATTTGCAAGTGAAAAAATCGAGAGATAGAAGGATTTGAACGTGACAAATTCTGAGGTTAACCAAAGAAAATGTAACATGTGAATAACAGGTGTTTCCGGGAAGAAAAAGCGAAGTGAGCGGAGCAGCGGACACAGCAGTGGCCGCCACGCGGGGAGACGGCTCGAGGCTGCGGGAGGAGGGCCTGACGCCATGGCCGAGGACGCGCGTCTGCAGGTTTGGGCCCAGCGCCTGCGAGTCAGCACGCGCCGGAGAAAGCTTCCTGAGCCGGCGAGAGAAGCAGAGAAACGCTCTTCGGGGTCCAGGTGAACAAACAAACAAACACGCGACGTATAAGGGAGAGAAAGTTGCCTCTTTGCCACACTTGCGACGACACTTTAGGCCAGAAATAAATAGAGTCGCGTGTTTGATAAACGCAAGGAAAGAAGATGCACCAGTGATTTCAGGGGCAGAGAAGTTGTCAGTTGTCTGCTGTCATGAGCCCCTTCTGAGAGACCGAAGAGAGCAGGAAGGAAAGATGGGAAGACCCCAGAGGGGCTGCGGCGTCGGCTGGCGGTGAGCGCCCACGGGAGCTCGCGGACCTGGAGGAAGGACACGCGGAGGCGGTTTGTGTTTCAGGGGACGAAACGCCTGAGTAATCAGGGGACAGGCTGAGTCCGCCACCCCACGTCTCTGATTGCCTGGGTTCTCGGCGTGGATGAACCCAACGCAGTGGACACGAGGCCGAGCGCACGCCCCGTGGCCGGAGGGGCTGCCACGGTGCCTGGTCCTTCAGGTGGACCCTGCCGCCCGCCTGCCACCAGCACGGGGGTGCTGCTGCCGAGGGCCCTTGCTGGGAGGCCGGGCTTCTGGGGGCACCCCGACTTTTGGCCGGGCGTGGAACGCACCGTCGTGGCGGGTAATGCGGTCGCCATCAGCGGCTCTTGGTCGACCCGAGAGCCAAGTGGTCCTATTCTGGTTGGCTCCCCCGGCCGAAGACGGGACACCCGAGCCTCGAGGATGGAAGCTAAGATTGACAACAATCTACCAGTTACTGTTAAATCTTCGAGTTCTCGACATTGTTAAAAAATGACAGTGGCCCGCTGGGGACCGGGACACGCACGCTGACCTTGAGAACGCCTGAAGGAGGGCGGTGGCCAGCCTGCCTCGTGCGGGCCTGGCCGGTGCCAGCCTGCGTGCGACAGGGATCTGGGCAGTGAGTTTGCTCCAACTACAAGGCAAAAAGCAATCAGGAGGGGTCTGTAGAGGCAACGGGCTTAGCGCCTAAAGAACTCTAAAGCGGGGCGCGGCGCTCGGCACCGGGGAGCCCCCTTGGTGACAGTGATTCTGCGGAAGGAAGCCGGGGTGTCGGAGGCTCGGCGGTCAGAGGCCGGGCCGGGCGGGCTCGGGGTGGCTACAGGGCGTTCGCCAGGTCCGACTCATGCAAGACGTTTATCTGGTTGGATTTGCTCCATCCGTGTTTCGTTTTATGACAAAAAGCAAAAAAGAAATAAATTGATAAGAAATCAGTGTAGCGTGATTATGTAACTATTTCCCAACATGGTGAGAAAAAGCTTCAGTGGTGAAGAGAGAGAATGAGTCCTCTGCTGAGCAGAGTCAACCAGCAGCCGCCGTCCTGCCCCGATGCCTGCGAGCCCGTCACACGGCCGGCCAGACGGGGACCCGGCAGAGAG
>NW_006440135.1:3755835-3757928 GCF_000325575.1 Pteropus alecto | reverse complement strand
GCAGACGCGCCCTCTCCACGGCTGGCTGTTTTATGTGCTTTGCACGAGACCGCACGACCAAATTCCTGGGGTTTCCATGTTTTTAGGACTGTTAGTATTTCTTGTGAGCTTTTCCTGTGTTTCTGTTGGGTTTTCAATCTGCAGATTCCTAATCTCTGGGCCTTTGTGCGTGAGAGACATTAGCCCTTGGCTTGGATGAGCATTTCAAACGCTGTTTCCAGTTTGTCACTTGAGTTTGTGTATGATGTGTGTGTTTTCTTTTCTTTGGACACACAGAAGTTTTTGGCTGTTTTGGAGGGGCAGCAAAAATCTTCTGGTGATTGGGACAGGCCGGGGAGGTCTCCGACTTCCGGTACCGAGCGTCTCTCCTGTGCCGTAGTCACGTGAACACATGGCCCTGTCCGCAGCTTCCCCGGCCCAGGGAGCTCCCACCGCCCCCGGGGCCCCACGTCCGCCCGAGTCCCGGCCTTCTGAGGCCCGGCGCCAGGCTTTCCGCTTTCCGGGGCATGTCACCCTTCAACTCCTCCGAGGCCGCCCGAGCTTCTCTCTCCTGCCCTGGCTCCGGCACCTGCTCAGGGCTGGCCCCGCTCCTTCTGCAGGCTTCTGAGTTCCTTTGTCCCCCAACACCCCCCACCCCCATGCATTGCCTGTCCTTTCCGTGACGAGTCACCTGCTTCCCCCGAGACTCGCTGCTCGTCTGCCTTTGGGAGCCGGGTGGCTCAGTGAGGCTGTCCCCCCAGCCCCAGGGAAGGGCCCGGTCATGGGGCCAAACAACATGGCTAATTCTAGTGCCCAAAGTGGAAACACAAGAAGTGGCCCTTTCTGACACCTTTTCAGACTGAGCTTTGCAAAAAAAAAAAAAAGTCACAAGAAAAATGTGGGGCGGGTCGTTGATAATGTCGTATTCTAATAAATTAAAGACACTGAGGAGAACACGAGCCCCGAGAGTCGGAGAAGCCGCTCCCGTGGGTAGGAGCCCGGGCAGCTCCGCCAGGGGCCCTGGGGACGGGCGCTTGGCACTGCCACGGTCTGAGGAGGAGTCTCAGGCCCCTGGCCCAGAAAACCAGGTTCAGAGTCGTGCTGGACAGAGGGACAGGCAAGAACGGTGTTCTCAAGAGAACGTTCCTGTCCGCCGGTGAATCGCGCGTGCCACTTGCCTGCTGCGAAGCAACTCTGCAGTGACGCTGAGGACTCAGAAACTGGAAAAGAAAAGTCGAGGTATCCGTGGTGAGCTGCGGCCCCAGAGGTGACAGTGTCCCCCCCCACCCGGACCTAACGGTCGTGCACCTGCCCACAGACCATCGGGGGCCAGGTGAGGGGGCGCAAGCCGGCAGTGCGCCTCGCAGGTGGGTCAGGGTGTCACGTGGGTGTCGAGTGAACACCGAGCGCTCATCCCGTTTTTAGCCGAATCAAAGTAAACACATCGGGGACTGGCTTACGACAGGCTGAGGGGCTCTGGGGATAAAAAATGAGGACGGGGACACAGACCACAGCGGTGTGACCGACACGCACGGAATTCCAGGGGTCCCCTCGCCACACCCGCCGGGCCGCGGGGGTGCTGTGGGCAGTGTCCGCAGTGTGGCTAAAGGGCCGGTCTGTCCACAGTGGGTCCATAACATCCCAGGTGAGTGGCCAGGTGGCAGGTCAAGGTTGCCGGTCCTGTAACAGCCAGGCGGTGGCCGGGGCGTCCCGCGGGGCCAGCGGCCAGCTGACCACTGTGGGGGGCTCCGTGCTCCTGTTCACATTTCACACATGAAGCCAGGGGGCCCCCGGCCGTGTCACCCCTTCCGGGGCCAGCGGGAACTGGGGATGTCGCCGTTAGCTCACAATGAAATCGCGCCTGCTTGGTGCCGCTGTTCGCAAAATGTACAAGGGCGCCCAGAGGTCGAACACGAATTAAAAGTGGGGCGGAGCCTCGGACGCGCAGAGGGTTCCAGGGCGGGGACCGGCGTGGCGTTCGCTCTTTTTCCGGCTTGGCGTCCGGCGCTGCTGCGTGTTCCCCGCCACTGATGAGCGGGACAGGGCGTAAGGAGAGGTTAATGGCGCGCGGCGCAGGCGCGGTGGTGGCAAAGGGAGGCGCGTCCGCAGATCTC
>NW_006440135.1:3746097-3755745 GCF_000325575.1 Pteropus alecto | reverse complement strand
CCCGTGGCCCGCCTCCGCCGGGGCGCCACGGTCGGGCTCCTGGTGGCCGGGTCCGCAGGCCCAGCGAGCTGTCTTCCTGAAGGACGCGACTCGCTGTCCCCTTGGCGAGCTGCTTGGAGCCCGTGACCGTCCGGGCTGGGCCAGGCCCATGCGAGGTGGTGGCCCCACTGACTCAGTGTCCCGGCCGTGGCTGGGATCACGCATCCTGCATTTGAACACGGCGATGCGGGAGTAGGGAAATGGGTGGACCGCCGGGCTGCGGGGCGCTGGACTCTGTCGTTGGCGGATGTCGCCGCCAACACTGCCGCTGACCCAGCAAAGAGCAAGGCGCTTGCTGGCAGGGTGGGAGCCAGCGCTCGGGGTGGGAGCCGGCGCCCGCTCTGAGCCTCAGCCTGGCCTGTGGCCACCCAGCCGTGCTCCAGGGGCACCCGAGCTCGACGGCCACTGTCAGGCCTTGGGTCCATCCGGGGACTGGGGACCCAGCTTCCCCGTTCCTCACGTGCCTGTCATCTCCCAGTCTGACCTTCCCCCTCTGCCCTGGGTCTCCGCCTGGGGTGCTCACTCTGTTCGCGGGCATAGGGGCTCCACTCAGACGTGTGAAACCGGGCAGGTTCTCTAGGACGAGGGTTGAGTGTGTTCATGACGGTGGGAGAGCAGGAGCACCCAGCCCCCCAACAGCTCTGGAAGAGGGCTCAACTCCGGACTCACCTGTCCACGGGTGCGACCCGCCCAGGCTGCCCGTGTGGGCGGTGGGCGGGAGACAGCGCCCTGACGGGCTTCATGCCTCCGCCTCAGCAGCCCCTCCTTCAGCCCCCCTCCCAAGGAAGAGGAGCAGATTTTCTTGAGTTTGCGAAATGCGCAATCTCAACTCCATCCTCACCTCTGCTCTCCCGATCTACTGACTTGACAGGGCCGGGCGACCCCCAGCCTGAACGGCGGCCGGGCCTTTCTCCCTTGGGCCTCCCGCGCCGCCTGCGTATTTGGCTCTGCTGTGAGGCTGGCGATCCATCTCATCGGTCGATCAGACACCACCGGCCACGCTTGTCCGTGTTTTCCAGTCGTTGCCAAAGGCTTCTACTTCTGCCCCTGGGTTTTAACTGAGGATTTTGTGCTTCGACATAAACTTCTCCCTTAGCATGTCGATTAAACGTCTTTAAAACAACTTAGCGATTTTTCTAAAGCTTACAACGTACATTCTAAACCAGCCTAAGTCCACCGACACATGACAGTATCGCACTTCACGCATAGCCCGGTGACCGTATGGCGGAGAATCCCGACCGCCCCCTGCCCCTAGACACACCTCTTTGGGGATGAGGCGGTGAGTTGAGTTTCTAGGGCCGCCAGGCAGGGATCCTGGATGACGGGCAGGTATGGGCAAGTATGGACATGTCTCTGCACATGGGGACGCCCGAGCTGGCTGTCTGAGACGGAGGGAACACGGGCCCCAAGCTGGCAGCAGTCACAGCACGTTTTCCTCTGGCCGGAGCAAATGGGCTTCGCCATCTGCCTTGCCGTCTTCTCGACTCGAAATCACAGCTGATGAGCTGACAGTGAACAAACCTAGCAACACATGCAATAATTAGTGAAAAATAAATGTGTACTTACGTATTAATGAAATAAATATTTAGCAGGTTATTTGGGATCTTGGTTACATCCTCCAATGTTTAAAAAGTAATGAGAGGTTTATTAAAACTTTAAACGATGACTAAGTAAGGATTTTCACAGTGTACCTTTCTTTCTAAACTCAGAAAGAAAAGATTTATTTTCTAAAGAGAGGCGGGCTACCCACCAGAATGGAAGCTGCAGGCGGACGTGAAGACAGGCTGGGTCGCCACGACGAGATCCGTAAGAACCCACCATCAAGCCAGGCCTGGGTCGGAGGCAGCAGAAAACACCCAGCTTATGGCCGCCAGGGACACGGAGCAGGGGCTTGGGCCTCAGGAGACTGCTGAGGCCTGAGGAGGGAAATCCAGGCCCACGGCCAGCCACAGCGCCGGCCGAGGGGAGCGGCTGCTGCCACCGCAACCCAGGGGCCCGAAGGGAACCCCTGGAGCGGCCCTGCAGGGCCCGAGGGAGCCATTGTCCCCAATCTGTCCACCAGCAGGAGGACGTCAGCTGCCAGTGTGGCTCAGGACGCCCTGGGCCTGGGCGTCTGCACCGAGGAGCACGGACCCGGCCAGCCTCGCCCCTCCACGGCTGAGCCGACCCCGGCAGCTCCCGGCAGAGCCTGGCATGGTCGCCGTGGGACCCGGGGACACGGGGCGGCCCCTGCAGAATGGCCACTGGCTGCGCGGAGCTCGCCGGCGGCTGAACCGAGAACGGCCCTGACAGTCCCAGGGCTGCGTAGTTTCCGTGCCCGTCTGCGGCCCACGGGGGGCGTCCTTTCGTTCGGGAGGGGACCCGTCAGCTCCACCTCTGTCCCTGCCTCAGTCCGAGCCGGGTGCTGGAGGCACAGCTGAGCCCCTGCGCCGGCCTGGGACCCTCCATCTGCAAACGGGCCGCAGCCACCCCCGCCCCGCACTGTCCGGGAGAGCGGGCGGGAGGGCGGTGCTGGAATGTGCGGGCCTCGGCCGAGAGGCAGAGACGCCCGCGTGCCTGGCGCGGCCCTGCGCGGCCTGCCTCGAAGGGTCCCGGCTCACGGGACACGCGGGGCCTTACGCGTTTGAAACCGCTTCTCTCGGTCGCTGTGAACGGGCCGCAGACGCGGACCTGGCAGACAGAACCGCACATGCACTTGGAGCGCCGAGGCCCGCGGCGCGGCTGCCCGCGCATGCGCACAGCGGGTTCTTTCCGCTCTGCCCTGCCCTTTCTTTTTTCTTTCTTTTTTCTTTCTTTTTCCTTTTTTTCTTTTTTCTTTTGGCGTGAAGGGCTCCTATCAGCGCAAAGCCAGCGGAGCGGGGGAGGTCGGGACGCGCACGCGAGCTCTGCCAGCCCCGGGGCCGTGTCCGGGGCAAGACCGCGCAGCGCGGCCCGGGGCGGCGTTCGTCTGAACCGACCGGTGCTACGGGCTACGAAGTTATTTTCTACTGAGCGGAAAACGGCGCGGGCCACCTTGTCAGCAACGCTGGTACAAAAACCTTCAGACAGGACTTTTGATAAGACTTCTAGAAACACAAGGAGACTTCTGCGCTCCTGTCTAAAAACATTCAGAAAGAACTAAACCGAAGAAGGATGAAAAGCGGCCTTCACGTCCATAACCTTCAGCGTCCGCGCTCACCTGGACAGCTCCCCTACCCACAATGCACTAAGTGGATGATTAAAAAGAAATGGGGGCTTAGCCGAGGGTAAGCGCGGGGTCCCCAGAGCCTTGCAGAGCAGCGAACCGTGCGTCTACAGCTGTCTCCACACAAGCCCGACATTCTTTATTTATTTATTATGAAATATTTATGGGCGTATGAAAGGTTTAAAATAATGTGTCTGCAGCTCTCTCCCTCTCGCCCTCCCCCTTGCCCGGCGCTGTTTTATAATGCATAAATAATTCTGGGCTCCGGACAGGGGGAAGCACATTAGGTGGGGTGTATCTGCTGTATCACATTTTTTCTGCCTGAGAGAAAATATCATTCCTAGTAATTTTCTACACTTATACAATCGGCGTTGACAGTAAATAATTGATGTATGAATTTAGGACTAAACTCCGACACAATATGACTTTATGTCAAGGGTTACTCCCAGCAGATTTTGAGCTAAATCATCTTGCAAAATGGGTTCTTTCAGGGGGAGAAAAAAAGCTTTTTGAAATTATTTTAATGGAAAACTGGGACCTCTGCGCAGCTCTTCTTTGGATGATTTCTTGCTTTGCATGGCTGGTAATAAAACCGAGCCATCTACCCATTATGAGTTTGGAAGTGTTTCATTTGTGATCACAAATGGATTTTTTTAAGACTGACACAAGCTGTTTTTATTCCGTTCGTCTTTTTTGCTTTTCTTTTTTTTTTTTCCTCTTCTTTTTTTTTTTTTTTTGGCGGGTGTGTGTCTGTGTGTGATTGCGTTTGTACGTGGTAGGCTGCCCTCTGCTTTTCATCCTAGTATCTTCCTTAGAAAGCACGATTATGATTTAAATTACAAGCCGGATATATTTGCAACTTAAAGATATATAACTAGCAGAAAGGCCTCAGATAAAGGAGTACACATTGCCTCCATTGCCACAATTAAAACCCTTTCATCATGAAAAGAAGAGGCTTCTCAAAGAGGGGGGCGGGAGGCGGGGAGGGGATGGGCAGATACAGAAGAGAAACCTTTCATGAGCTCAGCGGAGGAGAAACGCTTTATATCTTTGTAGCTTTAGTGGAAGGCCAGACAAGAAGATCAAAGAAAACAAATTATGTGGAAGACCCAGAGTGAGATTCTCTATTTGTTTTACTGTGCTCTGGGGGAAGGAAGACTTGGAACTATCGAAAGTCTTTCCTTGTGGAATTTCATTTTTGCCGAAGCCAAGATACAAAGAGGCTAGAATTGAAAGCCAGGCCCTCTCATCTCTGAATGCATCTTATCTTTATAATTATTTTCTCTAGTATTTACAATTGCATACATTTTTGTTTATTTTTAGACCCTCCGTTTCTGTAAAAAAATACTCAGGTCTTTCATAGAGTACATTTAATTAAATTTATGGTGTAAACTAAGAGATAAGATAAAATTCAAAGCCTCCTGAAAAAAATCCTATGACCTGGGCAAGACCTGCCGTGAAGGTCGCAGGTCTGAACCCCCCTCCTCCACCTGCCGACTCCCCACTCTCTCTCCCCGCGAGTCTCAATTTGAGGAAACTTCTGGCTCTGATTTCGTTCCATAGGTGGCACTCGCGTCTCTGTGCACGAAGTCCTGAAGAGATTCCCGCTCAGAAACTGGTTTTTGAAAAGTCCGTGCTCTCAGAGAAGCGTACAGATTTCTGAAAAACAAATTTGCGGATTTCTTTAAGGATGAACCTTAGACAAGCTTTCTTAACTAGATTCATTCAGGTTGCACCTTTAGTTATACGTGGTGGTGAGTAATTTCCGGGGTGCTTGCTTGCACATGGGTCTTATGTAACAGACACTCTGGGCCAACCCTTACGCATGTGTGTGTACGCGAATGCGTACGTGTGTGCACAAACCTGAGTGTGTGCTGTGCACGAGCACGTGTGCGTGTCTGTGCTGTGCACACACATCTTGTGGTTTTTCAGTGCACAGAGCAGAGGCCGAGGTGCCCTGGGAGAAACTGTGCTGGAAGCAGCCTGGCTAGAGCTGGCGGTAGGGGACGGCTCGGCTGCGGGGCCCGCCGTCAGCACCGGGTGGGGCGCTGGCTCCGCCCACGCGCGCATGTGTGCACGTCTGTCTGTGTCTGAGCGTGAGAGAGCGTGTGTGCACGCGTGCACAGCACCATTCGTTTGCGTGTGGGCCTATGTGCGCATGTGCGTGTGCATGCGCGCCTGTGGGGTGAAGACTCTTGGTGCCGTGGGTGACGGAGTCGGCTGTCACCGAGACGCGGTCTGTCGTGGTTTCTGTGCGTTTCCTCGTAAAGCTGGAGAATGGAATCTGAACCGTGGAAGTCGCTCACCCTTGGGGACGATCTCGCCCACTTATTCAGGGAGAAACCGCGCAGTCTGAGCCACTTGTCGCGGTCACAGGCTGGTACATGGCGGAGCACATGTGGCTCCTCAGGTCTCAGACCCCATGACGTCACATCGACAACTCAGGGTTCTTCCTGAAGAGTGGGGTTCGGCAGCATTGTCCTAAGAAGGCCTGGGCAGGCAGGACTGTGGGGCCCGGGCACTGCTCCAGCTTCCTGCCAGGACTCCGGCCCAGGCTGGAGCATCGCCCGCTGGAGGTCTGGCTGTCCCGGTGAGGCTCCATGGGGGACAAGGCCCAGGTCCAGGGTCGCTGCTCATCTCCCCTGGATGCAGGGAAGGGCTGGGTCAGAGGGAGGGAGGGAGGGAAGGGGCGGGGTGGAAGGGGCCACCCCTCATGCCTGCTCCACCCCGTCTGGGCCGCTGGGGACAGGCAGAGTGTGTCGCACATTCAGAGGCCACGTGTCTGTCTTCACAGCTCCTGCCGGTGAGGCTGGCGTTTCGCTGGGAAAAAGACTAATGATTTGCTGGGGTTTGGTCCCTGATGCCACCGTGGGTGGCTTCCCCGCCTGGGCCGAGGCCTCCGCGCCCTCCACAGCAGGCAGGAGGGCCCTGCGTCTGGGCCAGAGCCCGGGGCGGGCCCAACACACCGAGCCGGGGGACCGATAAACACGCAGGGGTCACCGAGTCACCCCGTGTGTTTGGGTGACACTCAGGTTATCAGGAAAGCGAGCCCCTGAGACCCCAGGGAGGTCCAATGCCCAGCCTGTGTCCTTACCACCTTGGTTCGGGGCTCTGCTCTGGGGACGGCGAGTCCTGCCCGCTGACGTGGTCCCTGAGGTGGCCCCACAGCTGCGGGCTCAGGTGGGAAGCCCCTGGCCATGAGGGTTGGAAGACCCCCATGAACGCCCCGTGGGAACGCAGAGACACCCTCCCAGACATCGCCAGGCCTTCGACTCGGCAGTGACCCTGGGGTCAGCTCCTCAGACAGAAGGGGGCGAAGAGTGTCAGAGTCCCCAGTCCCAGACTCGGGGGTTTGCCGAGACCCTGCTCAGGGCCGCGCGCGCGCCGGGCGCGGGCGTCCTGTGCGCAGCCGTCCAGGTGCGGCCGGGCTTCCCCGGCGACTGTGCTCGAACGGGGGTTTCTGGGTGCGACTGACGCTGGCCCACGGTCGTCGCACCCCGCTGCCCCTCGGATGTCCCCGAGATGTCCGCACGACGCCCGGGCCGGACGGAGCCCCCCTTCTCACACTGGGCGGGGCCCCCGTTTCGTGCTGGCATCGAAGCCGCCGAGATGCCGCCGCGTGCGGCGGGGTCTGAACAGCCGCCCTGCAGAGGCCTCGTCACCATCCCGGGACGTACGGACAGCCCGGGAGCCCCCCGCGACTTCCGATCAGTTTTCTTAAAAGTTTCTTTGCTGCTATGCAGATGGACGACTTCTAAACATGCCATTAACAGACCGTGCTGGGAAGAAGTAATTAGCTACATGTCCCACCAAGTCTCAGAGCAATAAAGGCGCGCGGCGCCCACCGCAGGCTGAGCCTGGGCCCCGCGCAGCTGCTCGGGCGCCGGGCAGTCAGCTGCGGGTGTTAAATTCCGTAGAAGCGACTTAAAAAAGAAAACACCCCCGACGAAATTTTCCGCGGCAGTGCCGGGCGCATAGCAGCTGCTCGGCAGACGCCTCCCCGCGCTTTGCCTCCGGGCCGGGGGCTCGTCCCTTGTTCCTTTGCCATGCACTGGGGGCCCTCGGAAGCCCTGGGACCCGGGAAGCTGCGACCGCCCCGCAGAGGTGCCGGCTGGTGGAGCCGGCCTTGAGACGGTGCGTGCTGGCCGCCGGGGAGTCGGTGAGGTCCTGCCACCGCAAGCCCGCAACCCCCGAGGGACAGCTGAGACCGGCGGCCCGGTCCAGGGGGCGCTGCCGGCGCCATCTGCCCCCCACGCGCCGTTTCAGGGGACGGTCCTTGTCGGCGTCCTCATCCCACACATGTAGACGAGACCCTCGACCCCCACGTTTTAAAGAAGAACACGTGCAGGTAGAATTCACGGCCCTTCCGCCGCCACGCCGCTGGATTTTTTTTTTTTTTTTTCTAATTCTTATTTCTAAATGAACACAATCTACTGCAGAACTCTTTAATGTAATAAAAATATAGCTCAGGGTCAGGTACGAAATTAATGATACAAATTCAAAGTATTATTGCTCAGTGGGATGGAACGACTTCAATGAAGAAATAATCACACTCTGTAACCAGCCCCAAGTGGGAAAAGATGGAGCACGCGAACGATTCTAACCGCAATCTGTTACGAAGGAAATTATGAAAACATGTATAAAATATTTATTTTTAATAAGATGAATGTCCTATTTCTTAAAACTAAAATAAGATTAGACTCCACTTATTATCAAAGCATAGCGATGATTGCAAACGCCACTTCTTCGTGTGGGCGGAAATGCTAATTTTTTTATCTTAATTTCTACAGCTCTGTTTTTTGCCTAGGTTGTTCTTTTTAAAGTTAAATAAGTAGCAACACGAAAGCTCTCTCTGGGCTCCCACTGAAACGAGTGAAATCGATGACATGAAGCTTCTGAGTAGGCAAGCCGGCAGACCCAATGGTGATGGCCAGGACAGGGTCCTACATCACAAGACTCGAAGGGACACATCTAAGACCTACGGGGACTTAAAAAGTGGAAAGGTGTGAGAACATCTTTTGTGATGTGAAATGCGTGAATCTATATGTCGCTTTGCAGGTGACGTGCTCCAAGAAAACAAAACTGCCCAGCGCATCACCCCGGAAGTGTGGTAATGTCGTTTGCCACATGCTGTCTGTCCTCAGGTGTGGATGAGAGGCTGCTCAGGCACGGGTGTTACAGCAGCCACTGGCCTGTCGCTGTCATGCATGACTCTGCAGGGACCTTTGGCGTCTTGGTCTCCTGGTCCAGGTAGTGGAAGTGGTCCTGCTCAGCCCAGAGGCTCCTGCTCCCCCTGGGAGCCCTGTGGGACCAGCAACCCCACCATAACCCAGGCAGGAGCTTTGGGATGCGGCGGTCCCAGATGTCCCAAAGTCACTCGTCTGAAGTCACTTCCTGCAGAAGGGCCTGCAGGAGTGAATTCTCTAAAAGGACCCACATAGTAGACGTCAGAGGAGAGTTACATAAAACGGTTCACACAGTAGGACAGTACGAAGCCATTCATTGCGCGTTTGTTCGGCTATTTAAAAAGTGGCGAGAGCAGTAGTTACATGTCGAGTAGTAAAACAGGCGAGACAAAATCAACACACACGACGTGTCTGCTTCCTGTAGAAATGCATTCCCATGCGTAGCGGAATGTAAATCTATTTCTCCGTGTACACAGAATGTAGATATGTATTTCACGTGTGCATAAATGGAAATGTGAGAACACGCGCTCACACGTGAAAACGGCCGCAGGAAAAGGCAGTATAAACAGTTCACCTGTAATTTGCTTTTATTTTTCTCTTTTACCTTTTTCCCAGTGACAATTTCTACAATAAGTTTGGATTTATTCCATAATTTGAAAATCCCTCTTATGTTAAATCAGGGAATACGCTATGTGACGGCAGCGTGATGAGGCCACGTCAGCACAGCCTCAGCCCCGCCGATATTCCCATTTTTCAAAAACTCACAAATCTTACAGGTGAGAGGCATTATTTCCTGATCATTTTTATTAACGTAGTGAGCGATGGCTCTGATTGGCGTTCTCGTAAACAGACTTCTCCGAGCTACGTTCCTATGCTTTCTCTCTTCCGTCGAGGTCTGTCTGATTATTTTTCTCACTGACTTATAAGAGATGTTTAAACATTATATTTATTGCAATACTTTTTCTGTGTGTCTGCCACTTAGTGTTAATTGTTTAATGGTCAAAGTTATCCATACGCATTTGCATAGTTCTCCAAAACCTTCCCTATCTGGAAAATCCTTTTGCACCCAGAGATTGGTGACCCTGTTTTTCCCTAGTACCTCGTGCGTCTGCATTTTTTTTTTTATGTTTAGCTTTTAAAGCTCTCTGGTTATCACAACGACTGGCGCCCACCTGTTTGGAGCCCCTCAGCATCACGTGGCAGGTGCGGGCATTCGCATCCTGGGCACCGCTCTCTTCA
>NW_006440135.1:3740304-3746018 GCF_000325575.1 Pteropus alecto | reverse complement strand
TATCTGGAAAATCCTTTTGCACCCAGAGATTGGTGACCCTGTTTTTCCCTAGTACCTCGTGCGTCTGCATTTTTTTTTTTATGTTTAGCTTTTAAAGCTCTCTGGTTATCACAACGACTGGCGCCCACCTGTTTGGAGCCCCTCAGCATCACGTGGCAGGTGCGGGCATTCGCATCCTGGGCACCTGCTCTCTTCATTGTGTGTTTTGGAAGCGAAGTGCAATAGTAATAACCTCAAAACGTGTTTCACAATCTTCTGGATTCAATCATCTGTCTTTACAAAAAAAGAGAGGGGGCAGAGAGAGAAGAAGCTATTTGTGGTACTTTTGTTATTTCAGATAAATTTTAAGAAACATTTTGTTGCATTTGCCTCCGAAATGGTTCTCCTGCTAATTCGCTAAATTAAAAACAAAACAAACAAACAAAAAAACTACAATGTGTTTTCAGTTTCTCCCTTGACCCAGACTCGCTACATCCCTGGTTTCTGACGGGACCTTTCTCTGCATGGGCCGCCCGTCGCGTGTTCTAAATGGTGCGGTTCAAGCCCCAAGCAGCGATCTGCTCACGTGCGTGCACGCATCTCCACCACGTTCTGCTGTGTCACTGTCCCCGTCGTCTTTAACGGATCCGACAAACAACAAACAAACAACGACCAGCGAAATCGCAAGATGGGCAGGTGAGGAGACTTTCCATTAATGACATAGGCTAATTGAATATCGCTAATTAACAACATTAACACGTGAGGACTGTGACATCTAATTAATATGCGGAGGCGTTCATGGTTTGCCATTTGAACATCTCTTTATGTGACTGTGTGGCCTAATACTTAACCTGTCAATGCGAGATAATGTATTAAGAAGCATGTTGTTAAACTAAGCCACCTCACTCTTTTCTGATAAATCAGGTTTGATTTGGTAGATTTGTTGAATTGGACCCATTAGTATTCGGTGCAGTGCTGTGATGGCCAATTCCCAGCTATCTGAAAAGTTACAAGCAAACATATACATACCTAAGTTGTTAGATAAATTTCCCTTTTCTACCTGTATAGAAAATGTGCAGCACACAATTGTAAATAATAATACAGTTCACTTCACTGTAAATGCCAAGATAGCAAGCAGCTCTCCAGATGTGTGGCCGGATCTGCCAGGCTCTCAACTCTGCAACCGCCCTGCAGTTGGGACCGGCCGCCGTCTCCACGTGACCGAGACCAGTGTTGGCTGACGCTGTGTCAGAAGCTCCTGGTTTGCTGAGGACGGAGCCAGCCGGCAGCTTCACACTCCGAGAGAGCCTCTGGTCAGTACGTGTGCTGGTCACGACGAAATCGCTAAAGGCCTGCGCCCCGAAGTTTACCAGGCGTTCCCAGCCTTTCCTCCATCACCTTTCTCAGTCTAGATGGTCAGCAAAGCAGCGCGATGAACAGGACGCGGTCTGCAGCGTCTGCAGGGACCGGGCGTGAACACCCCAGGGGGCGGCGAGCGTCCGACATGACATCCCCCGTCCTGCCGAGGGCTCGCGAGACCCGCGGCACAGTCGATCGAGAGTACGAAGTGAGCGTTTCTTAGTTTCTTTTAAACAAACAATTTATTTAACATTACATTTGCAGAATTTGAGTTTTCTACAGGCCGTTTTTAACAACTGGCTTGCCAAGTCCTGGACTATTTAGGAGTTCGTCTCACTGATGGCGTGTGAGTTCACCCATGAGGCTGAGCTATGATCTCCCACCGTCTCTCTCCCTTGTCAGGTTTTCATACCCAGGTTTGTGTTATTTTCATAAATAGAAATGAGTAGCTTTTCTGTCTGTCTTTTTCTAACTTTCTTGCAATTTATGTGGTACTGGAATAAAATGCTTCTTAAAATTCTGATAGAATTTGCCAGTAAATCCACCTTGCCCTTGAAACTGTGATGGAGGAAAGTCTTTGATTGATTTTTTTAGTGCCATTTATCATTACTGATTACCTGAAACTTCCTTCATCTTGGGTTAATCGCGGTCATTTTCGCTTATCCGAATATTATAAATCGTTTCGGTGTATTCAAATCATTCATTAAAACCCTCCCCTTATAATCCTTATCACCTTTCCCAGCTCCCTGAGGCTCTGCAGCTGCCCTGGGTCCCGCTGGCCTCCGGCCTCCCCAAGCAGGAAGAAACCCTGAGCCCCCCTCCCCACCTGTCCCTGGTGAGCGGTGGCGGGGAGCTCGGTTTGGCTTTAAACTCACGCTGTGCGTTCTTCCGAAGACATTTTCTCTGGGGTTACTTGGGCTCCATGCGGTAGCCGTCCAGGATCTCGAGTCAAACGTGGACACACCGGCTCAGCTCCTGGAGTCCGCACGGGTGGCTTCGGAGCTGGGCTGATTCAACACGGCTAGCGCCCGCCTCCCTTGAGCTGGAGCCACGTGGCCCAGCCCCTGCAGGGTGACAGCTGGGCGTGGGAGGTGACTCAGGGCCCTCCGCCATGGTGGGCGTTGCCCCGGGCCCCGACTCTGAGCTGCCTGAAGACAGGGGTGTGGGCGAGCAGGTGAGGGGCCTCCGGCGGCGCCCGCACAGGCGGGGAGCAGGGCAGGCTTTCCCAGGAGGGGGAGGAGCACTCCCAGCGGGAGGGGCGGCAGGTGCTGTACCTGGGGGGTCGGGCAGAGGGGGTGGCAGGGGAGGAATAGCGGGGGGGCCAGGGGTGCTATCTCGGGTGCACGATTAGTCACTGATTCGGGGAATTTTGGGGTTTTCCATGGCGCATTCCAGACCCGACTGCACAGAAGCTTTTGCGGATTCTCGGACAGACCCGCGGCGAGCCTGCTTCATGTCAGGCTGACGCGTGAGCTCAGACCAGCGAGCGGCTCCTCCCTGAGACTCTGCTGCACGTCGAAGGGACTTGATCCAGCAGCCCCGTGTCCCGTGTCACGCTGTCGCCACATCAACCCGCGAGTGGCTTCTGAGGGCCTGTGTTGGGGGCCTCTGTGACTCCCCAACTACCCGCACGCGGCGATCCCCCCACCAGCAGCTGGGGGCTTGCCGTTCCCACCTGGTGCACCTCCCACCGCAGGCTGCGCTCGGCGCCCTTGTCCCACCTACTCGCTTGCGGGGGACACCTGCGTGACGGCATCTGTACTCAGGGCTCAGCCCACAGCCTGCTTGGGACATGTCTGCCTTGCTGACGACGACGAGAACAATGTCCAGTTAGTCAAACTAAAAGGAATAAATAGGTGACTTAAAAACGTCTGCCCAGGTGTTGGGCAATGGAAATTAAATTATTCATACGCTTCACAGCCTCCTCCAGCCCACGGGTGACAGTCCTGTGCCGGGCCTACGAGGCACGCGTGGACTGTTAATATATAGTTTTCAGTTGGGTGTTGTTTATATTACACCAGTCAACTTACTGTGAGAGAAGTGGGTGACATTGTGGCGAAATTACGTTTGTTTTGGACGGGGTGTGGCGACAGAAAAGTCGCATCGAACTGTCAGTATCTTAGTTTTCCATCTGTAAAACAGAATATTTGATCTTAATTTGGTGAAACAAACATCGCTTAAGAAAATGGTGATGCTTTTGGAAACGCAGAGAAAACCCTGGACGCCAGCCCCGTCGGACCAGCCGCAGGAAGCAGACTGGTTTCCCACTCAACTGCAGACTGTCCCCGGGGGAGCCATCTCCAATGTCACCACACACTTCCCCCAAGGGAGACCACCGTGCGGCCGGCCCTGCAGTGCGGGGCTGGGGTCGCCCATGGTGGGCGCAGTGATGACCACCAGTACAGAGGGAGGGGATGTGGGCCTGTGGTGCAGCCGGCCTGTAGCTGTCATCACTGACCACATGGACAGATGTGTGCCCAGGAGTGGTCAGGGTACGGGGATCCTGGAAGGAGCTGGAGATGAGGTCCCCCACACCCAGAGAACGGGGGGCATTGTCTGAACAAGTGTGCGAGCAAGCTGAGGGCTTTGCTCTCAGTGTAAGTGTGACTCGTGTGCAGCATTACCCTCCACGAGCATGTACAGTTTTTATTACATGTATCTATGTATTGTTAATCACAGTCCGCTGAGTTTTACGTGGGAAATAAAGACATCGAGTAGACGTCACAGGACTGTAGTCCCCAGCTTCGCTGCACAGATGTCACGGAGTGTCGCCAGAGGCTGTTATGGGGTGCAGGGAGCTGGGACGGCCTCCTCAGCCCACAGGTGTGTGACTTCGCCCGGCCAGGCAGGGCTTCCTCACCTGAGGCTTTCAGAAAGGACAGGTGTGGGCGGTGGACGTCCAGAGTCATCCCCACTCCTTCCGGGTCTGAGCCAGGCCAGGCCCTCGGTCGGGAGGCGGGCCACTGCTGGAGAGAGAGCCTGAGAGCCTTGTGCTCTGGGGGGACCAGCATCCCCGGCCCCGGCACTGTGCGCGTGCTGATCCCCAGCTGGGGACGCCCTGTCCCCCAGGGCCATCCAGAGCCCCAGGCACCATCTCCCTGGAAAGACTCTGAGCTGTCCTGCAGAAAGACCCTTGATTTAGACAGATGCACCCAGTTCCCCTAACTGCCTGTGAGAAACCGCGGGAAGGCGGGTGGGCGGACGCGAGTGCCCCTCCCTGCCGGTGAGCATGACTGCACTCGGTGTCCACAGCTGGCCTCGCTGGTCGGGTCCAGCAGGAAGCGGGGGACACTGACTCTGCGTGAGTAGGAAGCCCTCATTCCCCTGCCCGCAGGTCCCACGCCGCAAGCTCCCAGCTCGCGCCTGCTGCGTTAAGGCCGACACACTCGCGCCCAAGACGCCTCCACCAGCCGCTTGGGGACACAGCCTGTGAACAAATATTAGCCAAAGGCAGGAAGAAGCTGCATCCCAGGAGGGGCCTTGAGGGGCAGACTAGGGAGTGAGGGGGGCGCCAGGGGCCCGGGAAGGGGCGCGGTCCACACGCCTGCACCCCCCAGCCTGGCGGCGGCCAGTGCCACCGGAGTCCCTGACCGGCCCTGCCTCCCGTGGGCCCGCGCTCCGGCCCGCCCTCCGCCCCGCCTGCGTCGGCCGCCTCCCTTGTCTGCTCGCCCCCTCTGTGCCCCTCTTTGTCCTTTTAAAACAAGGTTTGAGCCCCTTCCCCTCCAGCCGAGGGAGCCCGGGGGCAGCTGCCTCCGCCCCGTCCTCGGGCGCTGCGCTGCTGGAGCTTCTGCTAAGATAAGGGCCAGACGCCTGACGGCCGGCCGGCCGCTAATCTATAATGTCCCCAGCCATGATTAATCTGATAAATAATAAATATATCAATCTAGTCTTTTAGACAAGGACAAATTCTTACCAGCAGGGAGGCACGCGGCCTCCTCTACAGCTGCCTGTAGTGCTGGGATTAATTATTTAATGCTTAATTCTTCGGGAAATGAGAAAGTTTTGATTAATGCTGTCCAGTGTCGTTTCTGGCTTGTTTGATATGTGTCAGATAATTTTTCCTTGCAGTCACTCTGAAGAAGCCAGAGGCTACTGTCACGGGGATCAGACACCGAATTTCCAGAGATTAATTGAAGTGAAATTTAGAGGAATGTGCCAGGGGCGCCTGCTGGAGATAGCTCCGTTCGGGGGTGTCGGCGCGCCGCGTCCCCACGCAAAACGTTTATTTCGAGGCTGTGGAAATCCGTGTTTGGGTTTCCTTCGGCGCTGGCCTTCAGGTCGGCGGGATGGAGCACGTGGTCGCGGCATCTGGCGAAGCTGGGCGGGTGTGGCGGCCACGTGCGGCGCGGTCAGCAGAGCATCCGGCAAGGCCAGAC
>NW_006440135.1:3739394-3740165 GCF_000325575.1 Pteropus alecto | reverse complement strand
CCGAACGCGCCCCACCCCACCTGGCCCGAGGCCCCCGCCGTTTCGCTCCTGTCCCACGGCAGCGACTGGACAGTAAGGGGGTGCCGGCTGGGAGAGGGGGGGGCACAGGGGCACGCACGCACGGCGTCGGGGCTCACGACCCCGTGACCCCTTCAGCCAGCCCAGGCTACTTCACGAGACGCTCTCCTCATCCCTAAACGAGAGGCCAAGACCCCCGGCTGACGGGCGAGGGCGAGAACGTTCTAGAGCCTGAGCGCTCAGAACCCTCCCTTCCCCGGGGCACCCCGGTCACGCAGCAGCCCCTCTCCGGGGTCCCGGCCCCGCCTCTCAGCGCCCTGAAGCTAAGAGCCAGCCCGCTTGAGCCCGCGAGCCTGTCCCCCGCAGCCCTGACGAACGCGGTCCTGAAGTGCAGTGACGACGCACCGAGCTCTCGGGGGCGCGACCCGCAGTGTCCTCTTGGCCGGGCGGGGGACCGATGACATGGCGGCGTTCGCCGGGGAAGCTTGCGTGCCTTCCGATGGCGCTTGCAGCCAGGGCGCCCGCCGCTTGGCCCACCCGAGAAGGGAGGGCGCCTGTGACCGCGTCGGCTCGGACCCGAAAACCCCAGTCCTGCCGGGGGGAAGCGGTGGCGGTGGAGGCGCAGGCGGGAAACGGCGCGGGGGAGAGTCTCGCAGAAGGAGAGGGAGCTGCAGACGGGACACTGCCCGGGCTCGGCGCGCGGCCCATGTGTGACCGAGGCGGTTTCTAAGCCCATTTGTGACTGACGCCCGG
>NW_006440135.1:3719964-3739192 GCF_000325575.1 Pteropus alecto | reverse complement strand
GGGCACAGGTGCCTCGGCCCCGGCGGGCGGTGTGTCCCTTTGCCACGAGGAGCCTCGCGGAAGAGCAGCGAATTCCCCAAATTCGGGAGGCGAGACTTGAGCCTGGGCCTTGGGCTCCAGACTCCACATCGTCCCGGTCCCCGGAAGAGCCACGTGAGCAGCACCCGCGGGGCTGCCCCCCAGGGCCCTCCCTCGGCTGCCGATCCTGCCAGCTTCGGAGCACGTGGGAAGTTGAGGAAAACGGCGTCTTCTCCCCGGAGACGGGCTCACGCCCGCAGCCTGCGTTCAGGCTACGCAGATGGCGCAGGAGGCCCCGATCCCCTGCAGCCTGCGTGGGAGCGGACGGGCCAGCCCGCCCCGCATGGCGGCCTCTGTGGCCCTGTGCCCGTGAGCCCTGGCTGCAGGCACGCCCGGAGCAGAGGACATGGAGTGGCCGGTCCCTGCCCGCCCTCCACACTCACCCCTTCCCCAGTCCCTTCCCCGCCCACCATACCAGGTCACCCAGCATGAGGAGTGGGCAGAGCGCAGGCCTGAGTCGCCCGCACCCAGATCCTGGCTGGGCGGAGTGGGGCCCAGCTGCTGCCTCTGAGCCTGGAAGTGCGGGCCGGGCCCCTCTCCCCTCCCTCTGAGCGAGGCCACCTGTTCCACGTAGAGGCCTTACTGTGGGACTGTCTGGGGCCACATAATAGGTGGACGGCCCCTGTATGCGTTGTGGGACCCTCACGCCCATCGTGGGAGGCACTTGGGTGAGTCGGACCTGCGCATGTGCGTTAGGGTTAGAGTGACGTGTGCAGGGGGTCGCTTTGCCACAGATGGCTCGGGGTGCCTGCCAGCCCCTGCCACCCCCACAGCTCCCGTCACAGGCCCTGCCTCCCTTGCACGTGTGCTTGTCCCATGCTGGAGTCAGACGCGCCTCAGCCCCTCCAGTCTGAGCCCTGGGCCCAGGACACGGCCCGTCGGGGACAGAGCCTGCGGGAGGCCCCTCTGAAGCGGAATTTGTTTAGGGAATTTGTATTTTCAGCTGCTTTCTTCTTGAACCTATTTGCATTTTAAATAATTAAAACATTAAAACTGAAAAATTTATAAATGAGAGCTGCTAAGAGAATCCTGCCTGGTAGATAATAGAAAAGGAATTATTACCCTGCTGGCCTCACTTTAATGTCCTATCTGTCACTCTCCCTGAGGTACAGCGCTGTCACCATCCAGACCCGCGCAGCCCTCAGTGCACACACAAACACACAACAGCACACGGACGCAGCACAGCAGCGCGCACACACACACACACACACCACCGACGTACACAATCACAATAGCAAACACACAGAATACAACGCACACACACACGCATTAAAGCACGCACACACATCAAAATACGCAGACATCAAATCAGACACGTGTTGCAGCAGCAAACTCACACACATCACCACACACACACACACGCGCACACCACAGGCTCCCTCCCTGTGTCCCTCCTTCACGCAGACGTCCCCTGCCACCTCTCCACTCTGCCACTCCGGGACTCTATTTGGGGACGACTTGATCTCATTATGTCACTAACTCAAACAGAATCTCATCAGGCCTCAGTCGCCGGCCTCCCCTACCATCGCATTCACTTTGCCATGGAAAGTTCACCGGGAGGAGGGAGGGTGGCCGCGGCCGGAGTGACAGGCGCTTGGTCCAGCGCGGCTTTGCCTGGTCGTAACAAGCATCGGGCATCAGAAGCCACAAAAGCCGGGTTGGCCGCGTCATCAATCACCGCGCTGACAGCCGTCTTCGGTTTGTTTGTTCCACTCTGCATAATAAGTGATTGGATCAGGTTTAATTAGATATTGGGTAATCAATCATTGCCAACGAGGCAACTCCGCTTGGGATCTGGATGCTGCGCGGGGAGGCGGAGCGGCGCGGCACACGTCTGTGCGCGCGCACCCCAGCCCGGGAGCGCGCGCGCCGTGGCGCGTGACGGAGGGCGGCGCCTGGAGGCCGCCGACCGGACATCTGACGTCCGCCACATAATCACTTTTCAATGTGATATAATATGCAGACCTGAGGGAGGAAGGAAAGCAATGAAATTATGCGCCGGTCTGCGCCCCCCCCCCTCCAGAAGTGGCCAGAAGCTGCTGTTCTCGGCGAGCCACTTGGGGCTGAGGCCTGACACCAAGTAGGTGGCGGAGCCTTTGGGGGCCACCGTTCAGTGGGCGGGCCTCGGAAGAGGCGGGGTTGGCGTGCTGCACTTTGCTCCCCGACTCTCGCATAGGGATTCCTGCTCCAACATCAGCAGCTGGAGTTTCCTGGCCCATAGGCCTGCGGTGGTCATGAACCTGAGCTGCGGGTGACTTGTTTAGCTATCTGGAGGAGGGCGCTCACCGTCGCGGGCAGAGGGGACCGAGAGCACGCATGGTTCGGATGTAACGGGCCACGCCAGCCTCCTTTGAGTCCAACGAGGCACAAAGGCAGCCAGGTCTGGTATGAACCCGGGACTCTGCTAGCAGAGCGACAGAAAGTGGACCCTGCATCCCTGGCTGAGCGTGCACCGGCTGCACCTCCAGTAACTTCTTCGTTATAAAACGGTATAAAACGAGGAGCCCATCCTGACTGGACCCCTGCTGCTCGGAGGAATGGACCCCCACTCCTGGGAGGGCAGACCCCTGACTCCCTGGAGGGCGGAGACAGACATCTCCCTGTCCTCCTGGCCTCTCCACAGTGTGGGAAGGGATCCCACGCACTGCAGGGCAGAGGCCAGTCGTCTAGAGGGCGGATAGGTGTGGACTGTCAGGATGAACCAACATGTCTTTGCTTTGGTGGAGGGGCCTGAGTGGGGGGCTGGATGGATAGGTGGACGATGGATGGATGGATGGATGGATGGGTGGATGATGGATGATGGATGGATGGATGGATGAATGGATGGATGGACCGATACATGGGTAGACTGGTAGGCGAGTGGATGTAAATAAAGGATGGGTGTGGGAGGTGCATGGGTGAGTAGCAGAATAGGTGGTTCCTGGGTGGCTGGCTGGATGAGAGGTGGGTGGCTGGGTAGGTGGGTGGGTGGACGGATGGCTGTGCTTACCAGGTCGGGGCTGGCTCCAGTGTCCTTGCAGGAAGTGTAATTAGCCACGGAGCGATGCCTCAGATAAGAGAGGACCAATGACTAATGGAGTGTCATGCGCCCAAGCACATGAGTTTCCTTCCCATCTATAGAAAAAAGAGAATCCGGCCCCTTGCACTAAGTGACCAATGTAATTTTAGAACAGCGTGTTGTTTGGCATTCCAGGTGCCAGCCACCCTGTGGAACACAGAAGAGGGTTGTGTCTTACTGGTGGTAAGAAGCAGCACCACACGTCGCAGAGTCTGTGAGCACGGGCAGCGACGGCTGTCCACCGCAGGTCAGCCGGCCACCAGTTCTGGGGTCACAGTGTGTGCTCGCGCGAGTGAACATCTCTGCCCGCCTCCCACTCCCTGGCGGGCAGCGCGGTGCCTCTGTTCCTGTCCTCTGGGCCCTGCACCCAGCCTGTTCCTCCCCAGGTGCCCTGTGCTCTTGACTGAACAGACACGGCGTCATCCCCTCTGGAGAAAGGATGACTCGTAAGTGGAGGTGTGTGGGAGTGCGTGGCAGGAGGAGGGTGGCTGCCCCCTGCTCCGTGCGTGTGGGGTGTGGGTGTGACACACAGGGGGCTAGGGGAAGAGTGAGGTGTGCTGTTGTGTGTGGGGAGCGGGCAGCCTGGCTGCTCCCACTCGGAGGGTGCTGGGCTGAGCGGGTCCAGCCCTGGCAGGGCCCTGGGAGGACCTTCCCTCCGACCTGGAGATGTGGGTTCCGGCTGGCTGGGCAGTGCGGGCAGCGAGGGACAAGGACAGAAGGGAGCAGAGCGCCTGCTGCCCTCCCTGGCCAGCGTGGGCAGCAGGTGGGACCTGCTGGCTGGTGCAGGTGGCCTTGTGGAGGGTGACTGTGGACCGGAGCCGTGCCTCAGTGGCACAGCCCGTCCCCTGCGTGAGGCCCGGTGCACCTCTTCTACCTGGCGAGTCACCTGAGCGCTAAGGTGAACCAGCAGCTCTACGGGACAGTCTCTGCCTGTTCGTCCCCGGCCCCGTCTGCTTGTCCTTGGTGGTGTTTCTCCTCGGCCGTGGGGTGAAGGACTCCTCGGTCGTCTTCGCAGCCGGTTGCCCTACATGGATCAGGCTTGCGGAGTCTCCGTTCTCAAGGACGGGGCGTCTTTCCTCCTGTGCAGTGATGAGCCCCGCGGCCCCTCCCGGGCGCTGCGCAGTCCCGGGCTGGTGCCAGCCGTAAATCCGTGACGCTTTTAGGCCTTTTTGTTTGTTTCTTTGGTTTTGCTTTTCATTCAACAAAGGCGGACAGAGTGGAAATCTAGGGGGGGCGCGGGGCAGCAGCGGGCTCTCTCCCCAACTTTGTGGGCGAGGCGGGGCCATGGGAAACAGCCCCTCTGCGCCGATGCCACTCACTACGCAGCCCTCGGTCCCCAGGACGACGCCCCGTATGACGGGCCGATGCTCCATTTGTGAAGGGACAGAGCCCAGAGCCGGGGACGGCACAGAGATCGAACGGAGGCTGGACAGGGCGGTGGTCGAGGACGGCAGGGGGCTCGCGGGGCCGGGACGGAGGACAGAGCCTCGCGCGTGCCTGCGTCGCCCCACGCTTGTGTTAAAAGCCAGAGACGGGAGGTCCGGGGGCTCCCGGCACCCACACCCCGTTCTCTTCTGCGCAGTTGCGGACACCGTCAGGAGCCGACTGCTCCGTGACATACCGCTCTAGAGAGTGGCCTGGTGCCACGGGGGCGGGGCAGTGACGAGGCCGGGGCTGGAGGGCCTGATGGGCAGGGAAGATCCTGCTGAGACGGAGCCGATCTGGTCCAAGGCGGACCCCGAGCACGTGGGATGGAGCCAGATGAGGACAGCAGAGCAGGGGTGTCTGGGTGGCGCCGCCCAGGTTCCGCCCTCAGGAAGGCCACCCCGGTTTCCCGTGAGCAGCAGCCCCCGAGTCCCGGCTGCAGCCCGGGACACTGGTCTGCCAGCTGAGCGAGGGGCCGGCAGGGACAGGCACGACCAACGGGGAACGAGCTCGCAACAAGGCTGAGGGGCCCAGAGACAGCGCGAGCAGCGCGAGCGCTAGTCTGGGGCTCTGGAAACCAGGGGGCCCCAGGCACCTGAGAGCAGGTGTGGTGCTCAGCCTGCAGTGTCAGTGCCTGGCGAGGCCGCCGTGGAGCCTAGTCCGCAGGCGGAGTCACATGTCACGGGGAGCCCTGACACAGAGCGAGGCCCCTGGCCGCCTGGCGCCCCTTTCACAGGGGTCCCGGGAAGGAAGGCCGAGAGCTCTTTAGGGCTTTGCATTGCGCCATGCGCCCCAGCACCCCGAAAGCGGGGCAGGCCCGTCAGGGCCCAGCGGAGCGGCAGGGCCGGGGGGAGGGTAGAGGACCCCGAGACTGGAGAGAGCGCCTGTGGGGCGGGGTCTGCCCAGCAAGGGGACATGTCCGCGGAGGTGGCGCGGGGGGCCCCTGTGCCCGACTGACGTGCCTCAGGGTCCAGAGCTGGCTTCGGAGGGGCTTGGGGGCGGGCGTGGGGGACGCTCTGCACCCCATGTGCACCGCCCGCCTGGAGCAACGTCGGGCGGGTGCGGGCAGACGGCCGTGACGCCACCACGCGGTGGTGACGCCAACACGCGGTCATGACGCCATCACGCGGTCATGACGCCATCACGCACCCGTGACGCAAACGCGCTGCCGACGCGCGCGAGGACCTCACCAAGAGCAGAGCCACGGCGATGACCCGCTTTGCAGGCTTGCACGGGGTTTTCGCCTGGACGGTTATGTCGCTGTGTTAGGAGGCAGCAGCGCGGGAAGCGTCACTGTCGCTGCGTTTGCCTCCGTGGCCTCTGCTTCTTACTCCCTGCTCCTCACCTGGTGGCCCGCAGGAGACTTGAAGTGTGGGTGTTGGCTTCGGCCCTTCACAGGCCACCCAGAAGGAGTGACGGGTCCCGCGCACCCCATTCGAGGGTTGCCTGCGGCCACCAGGGCCGGCGAGGGCTTGACCGGGCGTTCACGACCGTTTCTCTTTCGACTTCAGCTGCGCGTTTCCTAATGTCCAGGCCTGTGGGCCACTGTTCTTCCAGCCTTGGAATCGCTGCGAAGGAAGCCCCCTCCCCTGCACGGGAGCCATCTGACGCAGGCCTGCGCCTGGGTGGGGCCGCGTGCAGGCGTCCGTTTGGTGCCCCTGGGCAGGTCGCTCTTGCGTCACGGGCTGGCAGATCTCCAGCTCTCATAGCAGAATGGATATTTTGTTGCAAGATGGATTAGGGAGGAAACAATTCAAAGCATCAAATTTATCCAAAAAACCAGTTTCATTTTATTCTCTCAACAGAGGTTTGACCTAGTCTAGAAAAATAATTTTCAAAAGTTTAAACTGGAAATGAGTTTAAACAGAAAAATGTGCGTGTGTTTCCACGTCAGAGCTGGTGGGATGTGACCGAGTGTCATCGGGGGAAGGTGGACAGGGGCCCCTGTATCTGGGGTCTCCACTCTTGGGCTGACTGGGGCCAATGAACCTCATCGCCCCAGGTGGCGTTTATTCACACGGGACCATGCGTCCTCGGGCAGATGCGGGTCCTGTGGGCTAGTGTACCCGGACAGCCGCGAGGGGCCCAGCCGTGCTCTTGATCTGAAAAGCCCCATTACCTTCTCATTCTTTCAAACACACAACTTGGCAAAATAAATGCTACTAAATAATCACATGCATATAAACAATACCTGTGTTTGCACAGTGAGCATTGTGATGGTTAAGTCCAAGTTCATTGACTTGGCTAGGAGATGTCCTGACGGCAGACTACGCATGACCTTGAGGGTCTGTGAGAGCGCCTTTGCATAGGTGGGCCCAGTGAAGCAGGTCCCCGCACCTGTGTGGGTGAGCTGCACACTCCCAGCCCCCCCGCCCCACATACACACACTTGGGCTCTGAATAGAACAGAAAGGCGCAGGAAAGGCGGGTTTCTCTCCGCTGAGCTGAGACCTCCGTCTTCTCCTACCCTCAGACACTGGGGCCCCAGGTCCTCTGGCCTTTGGACTCACAGGGCTTTACCGTGCCCCCAGCTTGCACACGGCAGGTGGTGGGCTGGCTCGGCCTCCATCACTGCGGGAGCAACTGCAGTCATCAGTCTTCTCATATCTGCCTGCCTGTCATCCATCTACCATCTGTCTATCTATCGTCTATCTATCTGTCTAATCTATCATCTGTATCTGTCTATCAATCATCTATCTATCATCTGTCTATCTATCTATCTTCTACCTATCTCTATGTATCTATCATCTATCTATCTTATCTATCATCTATGTCTGTCTGTCTATCATCTGTCTGTCGTGTATGTATGTATGTATGTACGTACGTATGTATGTATGTATGTATGTATGTATGTATGTATGTATGTATGTATGTATCTATCTATCATCTATCTACCTCTGTATCTCTTATTGGGTCTTTCTCTGAGAGCCCTGACACATTTGAGTGTGTATATAATATTATAGACCATGTGTGTAGTCACCTGCAGTTTGATATTCAGATTAATTTACGATGAATCATTTTTTAAATTTAAAATAAAAAAATTAACCTTTTTATTTTGAGTGACTTCCAGATTTTCTTATAGTTTTAAGACTGAATAGAGATCCCGTAAACCCTTCGCCCAGGCTCCCCAGCAGTAAGGCGGTAAGGCGGGACACCACGTCGGTCCGGTCCACAGAGCTGACTCGGGCCCCACCAGTTTACATGCACGCAGTGCGTGTGCGTGTGTGTGTGCGTGTGTGTCCTATCACCACCAGCACAGTTAGGACACAGAACTCAGCATCACAAGGATTTCTGGAGCCGCTGCCACCACAGCCACTGCCACCCTTCCCTGCCCTCCCCCCCGCCCCCCCCCGGGGCCACTGATCTCTCCGCTTGTTTATTTTTCATCATTTAAGCAAGTAGCGCAAACGGGCTCTCGCGGTGTGTGTGGGAACTGGCTCTTTTCCGTAGGCGGGATCACCCTGAGGTCCGGCCGGGTGCTGCCGCTGTCGGGGTTGGCTTTGCTGTGTCCTGTGTGGCATTCCCTGATTTATGCTTACCACCAAGTACATTTGACAACCCACCCGACGAAGAACATTCCAGTGTCCCGTTTTTGGCAATCATAAATAAAGCTCTGCGAACATCCATGAACAGGCTGAGCATCAGTTTTCATTTCCCAAGAAACATGCCCAGAAGTGCAGAGGCACGGAAGCCCATAGGCTGGGAGGGGCGGGAAGGGGCCTCCGGAACCCTGGACCCCTGTCCCCCGCAGCCAGGTGCCTGTCGTGCGTTTATTCACGAGCAGGAACTCAAACCACCCGGACAGAGAAACAGTCACAGCGGCAGAAAGCGGCTCTTGTCCCACATCTGCTGGGCGGAGTGCCGCCCGGGGCCCTGGGGAGCTGTACACCCGGCTGCACCTGGGTACCATGAAGCTTCCTAATCTAAAAGCCTCTAGTAAGATGCTTCTTTGGGCCCGTCCTTGGTTTAGTGACAGAGAGCCGCATGTTTGTGCTGGCTGTGGCTCGTGCTACAGAGAAAAGGTGACATCGGAGACCCTTTACAGCCCCCATTTGAGTATTTGTTATAGACGTATGAACTGGGAATCCAATTGGACGGATGTTCAAACACGGCTACAAACGTGGATGCAGTGGTGGACCTCCCCGTGGACCTCCTGCATGGACCTCTTGTGTGAACCTTCCACGTGGACCTGCCGCGTGCCCCCACCCCCAGCTGGGCCTCCCACGTGGGCCCACAGATGGGAGTTTTGCTTCTAGACGGCCTCGCGTGTTTTCCAGTACAGCCAGAGAAGCAGAGCGGGCTGGGCTCCGTGTCCTGGGAGAAGCGGGCAGAGGGCCGGGTCCGCCTTCTGCCCTGGACCTCGGGCGTCGGGAGGTGGCGGCCGTTCAGAGCGGCTGCCAGCCGGTGTTTGATCAGGGATGAGATACGCCGAGGTGACACTGTCTTGCTCTCCCTGCTTTTCAGGCTCGGTCATTAAAAATGAAGCAGGGCACAGCGAGGCCCAGAAGGCCGAGTTCCCTCCAGACACGAGGGAGAGGCGCGCTCACAACATGTCACTAGCAATATCCGTTTGTGTTCCCACTTCAAACCCGCCGAGCAGCCTCCTGGCCAGAGCCAACGACGCTTTGCCAAGACAATGGAGTGGCCTTTGGGAGGGTGGAGGGGCCGAGGCTGGTTCGGGAGACACCGCGCTCGCGGAGGGCGCGTCTGCTCACCGCGCCGCCAGCCGCGCAGGTGTCAGCGCATTCGGGCGAGCATCGGGTTTGTCCTTTAATGATGCGCGATGCGAGCAGCGTGCGTGCCAGGCTCCTCTCGCCCCCACACAGTCGTCTGTGGGACGAGGCGTATCTTTGGGCACGGCACACTCGGGTAGAACGCCCTCCAGAGCCGTCCCTGCCCTCCAGGCTGTTCTGAGGGATGGTCAGCTCCACTTTTTTTTTGATGACATAAAAGTCACCGAGGAGCACCCCGCCAGCGCACGGAGCCGGCGGCCGGGGCGCTGGAGGGAGCGGTCAGCTGTCCGGGGCCCTGTGAGAGAGGCTTCCGCGGGCTGAGCGGCAGGACCGTCTGCCGGAGACCCGGCCCGGGCGGGGCACGAGCGTCCTGCCCACGGCCCCAGGTGCAGCTGAGCACCGTGCCACCTGCCGGCTTCAAGAACAGCGCCTCCCCCTGCACCGGGCGGGGACCCGCCGTGTCCTGGGCTTCCGGTGTTCCTCAGTCGCTACTTCCAAACAAAAGATGGGTGTCCCCCCCGTCCAGGGGCGGCCCCCGAAAACCGCCCAATGGGGCCGGGGCTTTGCCGCAGAAGCCTGGCGTGGGACGGCGGGTGCCCGCCTGGGCAGCAGAGCGAGCCGGGGGCGGGCCCCGATCGGGGAGCCTGGCCGCACCTCCCTGGAACTCGCACACGGGCAGGAAGAGCGCGGGAAGACTTCGGACTCTAGAGAAGCGCAGCTGGCCTCTGACAAAACCCTCCGCGCAGGGAGGTCCGGGGCCCGTGGCACTGTGCTGGGAGGGGACAGAGAGCACCGGGCCGAGCGCGAGGCAGCCGCAGAGCCGCGAGGAGCAGCGTGCAGTGGCCCGCGTGGCGTCCGACAGCAGGGCACCCCGGTTCAGGACGGGCAGCCCTCTTGCCCACGGGCTCGCAAGCACGTTCGCCCCCCACACAGTGGGTCTTCCTGTCAGGCGCCTCGGTGCTGCTGACACACGGTTGAGCACCCTGATTCGGTTCCGGAGTGATGAAACCGGTAGTAGGAGAGGTGACGTGACCTATGGACGGCCAGGGCTCCTGTCCACGGATAAGGACGTCCAGGTCCCCATAGAAGGGTCACGGCCAGACAGAGCCCGTCACGGAAATAACTGAGCGCCAAGGGCTGATATGGACGCTCCGCGCATCTCGGCCCCGCCCCCCACGCTCCACGCATCTCCGCCCCCCCCATGCTCCACGCATCCCCGCCCCCCTCAATGCTCCACACGTCTCCAGCCCCCAGCTTTTTCTTCATTCCTTTCTCTCCTTTTTAATCATGGGGACGTGTGGAGAATCAAGGTGGGGCGGGCACCCCTAAGCCTCTGTCCTGCGGGCCCAGCAGGTGTTCCTGGTGGCTGCACCCCAGGGTGGCCACCTGGAGGCTCACTGGCTGCAGGGCCGGTGGACAGTGGGTGCTCAGGACGGCCAGACGGCCCCCTGCCGGGCCCCTGCACCCCGCGGCTCCCACCTGGGACCAGCCCGCTCGGCCGGCGCCCTGTGCGTGTAACAAAGACGACGCGCTCTTCACTGCCACTGCCCGGCCGCACTGGGCGAGGCCCCTCGTCCTCAGCCAGAATGGATTCCTCTGGGTGGCTCGCTGTGCCTGGAGCCGAAGGTGTGGGGGTGCCAGTGCTTGCAGGAAAGGATGCCCCCCCCAGGCGAGATGGGGAGCTGACATTCACTCACGCGCTTCTGATTATCTAGTGGTCAGTAGCCCGGTCAGGGGGCGCGAGGTCCGTCCTGGACCTAGAAACACCCTCGAAGCGGGAGGGCCCTGGCCAGCCGACACCCGAACGTGCAGCAGGAGTCAACAGCGATCTGCGGGTGCAGCTTCCAGGGGGCGCTGCCGGGTGTGCTCTCAGCGAGAGCTGCAGCTGGGAGCCCCGAGGCCTCCCACTCCACGCACGGGCGTGTTCAGGGGAGCAGGCAGCCGGCCGCCCTCTGCGTGGGTTCGGGCCTGTCTGCTATGGAGGCCGGCCTGGCCCGGCCCGGTCCGGCACGACGAGCTTGCCTTGTGCCGCGAAGTCCCCCAAACCACACGCCGCGGTCCCTGCGGGCAGGTGCCTCTGTGAAGCTTGCTGTTAAAAGCAGGTGGCTATGCATAGATGGAGTTTAACCTCCTTCCAGTGGTGCTGTACCCCCGAACTGGGCAGCGGCTGCATTCAGCCAGAGCAGCCTCTGGGGGCACTTGCCATGGGTGAGCAGTCTCCCAGGGGAGAGCTTTGGAGCCCTGGGGTTCGGGACCCTAGTCCGTGCTGTGATGACCAGTCCTCGCCAGCCCTGGAGGGTAAATCACGGTGTCTGGTCTTCCGCAGGGGGAGGCGCGGCCCTAAGCGCCTGTCACTAACCGTATCTGCTCTAAACAAAAGCTTTCAGTAGTTGGTCCCTGCACGCAGCAGGGTGTGGGGGGCGGGGTTCAGAGGTGTCGAGTGAGCTCTCCCGTGGGGGTGGGGGATGGGCCTGGTCCGGCAGCGGGTCGCTGTGGGGCTTCCACCGTGTGCCCCGGCCGGTGCTCAGAAGCAAATCCCGGTGAGCCCGGACACGTGTTCACAGACCTTCATCTGTGCAGGTGGTCTTAAGTGCTGTTTGAATAATTGACTTGTGACCTGTCGACACCTTGTGAAGAACACTTGTTAATGGAGGAAACTTAGACCCGTCAGTTCTGGCCGACGCCTCGGTCTTGGTTCTGGTTCCCGCGTTCAGACGAGCCTGTGGCGGCCAGCTGGCCAGTCTCTTCGCCCAGACACGCGTACATGCCGGACCTGAGCATCTGGGAAGACGCGGGAGCTCACAAAGATTCTTTCGATTTTCTCATGGGACAAACAGCGGGGGTCATTGTCTGTGTCTTTCTTACGGAGGGACGAATATGGGTTTATTTTGCGTGCAAGAAGCTGCACTCTACATGTCAGCAAATGCATCCTGTGACACTGCTAGGATGTTTGCACGTACAATACTATTCAGCCCCGTGTGCCACAGGTGTTACCTACGGTGTGTGTGCCATTTATAGCTGTCCTTGGATATACCACGTGGCTTTCTAAATAAGATACTGAGAATATTTAGGTGAGGGATCAATCAGCACAACAGCTGATGGGCCATTCTGCCAGGGGACACTCTGGGAACAGGATTCTGCCGCCCACAGCAGGCACTCTACAGAACCGGAAAGCGTGACGTGGGCAAACTACAGGGCCAGGATTCTGTCCCAAGCATACTGAGCTTATGCTGATGGGAAGATCAAACTGTGAACTTAAAACCCAAGAAAGTAGGCTGTGCTCCCAGCACAGACTGTTGCGTGGCAAACCCAGGGGCAGGGGGCTGCAGCGCAGGTGCAGGCACGTGGGCCGGCACAGCCAGAGCCAGGGGACTCTCTCCATGCACCCGGCGTCTGCGTGCTCCCCGAATTGTCTGGGGCGTTGCTGCAGGCCGACCGTGGAGTGCTCCGGCCCAGGGACCCCAAACGCCCACCACCTTCTCCCTCGTCTGCCGAGGGACAGCTCTGCAGGACTTAGTGGCCAGCTGGGGAGAGGAGCACTTCGTGAGCCGCTTCTCCAAGCATTTACCTCATCTGTTCCCCAGAACTTATTCTGAAGCTTCTTGAAACTGGCAAGAAAGACTTCGCTGGAGGCTGTCGCAGTAGGAGAGAGAGACTGGATTCAACTCTGAACCCAACAGGGAGCAGTGGACATTTACAGCCAGTGCGGAGCGTGGAGGAGAGGGCGGCCGGTCCCCAAGAGGGACCTAATTGTGCCACCCACCAAGACCAGGCCTCTGCTGGACAGGCCCTAGCGCCTTGAGCCACACGTAGGGTCAACGTCAAAACATCCGATTCTCTGTGATTAACTAGCACGTCACAGGCTGGAAATGTAGATGGATGATCTAAAAAGAAAAAGGAGTCTGAACTTCCAACGGAGTACAGCTGAGAGCAAGCCCGGGCTGGCGGGCGGGAGCGACCCGCCTGCTACGCGCACACGGCTGTGGGCGCCGCGGTCGGTGCGCAGGTCTGACCACCCGCGATCTGTGCCGATGCGCGCGCGTCCGGGCTTTGAAAGCAGCGTTCGCACGTTCGTGATTTTCTCCGCCCACGCGCAGAGGTGTTTCCTCCCCGCACCTGTGCCCCTGCACTGCAGGCCCGGAGCCCCTCCTGGCCTCGCCCGTCGCGGACACACGCGGTACCAGAACCTCCGCCCTCTGCTGCCTACTTAGCCGCCCCTGCAAACAGCACCGCCTCCCGCACCGCCACCGGCTCCGTCCCATGTCCCCTCTCCGTCACGTGTTCCTGCTCCTTTCAGTCCATGAGCTGGAGCCTCAGGTGGGAGGTTGCTGGGTCAGGGCGTTTGTTTCCACGTCGCAGGAGATGTTGCCAGGTGCTGCTTTCCAAAAGGGCTTTAAAATACCACGTTTCCCGGCAGCAGTGCCTTCTGCTCCGTCCTCTAAGGGACCGTGCGGGAGACAGGGGTTATCGACGGGGACCAGTCTGAAAGAGGGTGGGTAGCGCGCCCGAGGCCACGTGACCGTGCGCAAAGCTCCATTTGCAGCCGCTTCGTTTACTTGCGTCATGGTCCGTGTTTGTTCCCGGCTCAGACCCCCCCTGACCCCTCCCCGGGGGTCTCCATCTCCTTCCTGTTCACCCTCCCGGGTGCACCCTCTCCTGTCCCTCCGCCACCCTCCCCTTTCCCACAGCTGGTCCCAGCACGGGGTCGGAGCGCCCATTACCAGATGAGTCTGCGCAGCGACCAGCGTCCCTGTGTACGGCCGGGAGTCATTTTCATTCCTTATTGAAGAATAAGTGAAAATAGATTAAAATCGCGACTGAGCAGATTGTCACTGTGTGTGGATGTGGCTGACCTTCTTACCCCTCCGAGGTCTGCAGCGGGTTACATCTCCCCACACGCCATCGCGTGAGGTCCCCAGTGCACAGGTGCGGACCCGGCCCAGGCTCCCCCTCGTCATTTCGCCTTAAGCTGCATGGAGCGCGCGCGGGACGGCAGAATCAGGCACACGGCGCACGCTTGGTCCTTCCTTCCGAAGGCCGCGCGGCAAACTCGCATCACCACACGGTCAAACTAGAACCAGGGGCTCCTCAAGCTCCTCCCCTACCTGGCCGGACCCGAACGCCCTGGGGTCCAGGCCCAGACGCCTGAGGAGCCGCGAGGAGCTTCGCCGAAGACGCCATGGGCTCAAGAACAAAGAGCGACGCTTTTAACGCCAGGAGCGCAGGCGAAGCCCCACGTGAGCTTCCGAAAACGGATCCCCGCAATTACACGGAAAAGACGATTCAAATCTGCGGGGAGCCGCGACTCAATAAGCATGAAGAAACTAATGAAAAGTTTCATTATTATAATAATACCATTAACATCTAAGAAGCGGAGGAAAAAGTTGATTTCGTTTTATTTTAGCTTGGGCGTCTAATGTCTTCCCCAGCTCTCCCTTTAACAGAACTATAATTAATTTAGACCTGGATTTTTCTGAAAAGCTGAATTATATGCTACAGTACTTAAAAATACCCAGAGAAAGGCAATCGGAGTATGGAAGAGGCGCATGCGATGATGTAGGTGATTGCGTGGCTGGGCTGCAGAACTCATTGGAAGGGCTGCTATTTTCAGGTCGAATCTTTTCACCACTTTTAATTATTTATGAGTCTCCGCAGCTCTGGTTCTCGTGTTGGGCCCCAGAGCCACGCAGCGTATTTTAAGGCTCAGGTATTAATTCTATTAAGATAACGAGGAAGCACTTGGAGGCTCTAATAGCACATAGCCACCCCTGTTCACTTCTGGCCACACACCTAACACAAAAGGGCTCTGGGCCAAAGCTCCGAGGCCAGCAGTCCCGAATGAATTTTCAAATGAAAGGAATACATTTCTTTGTCTGTCCACACGGCTTGGGTGCCAGGCGCCGGGCACCTGGAGCGCGGAGCGCAGAGCGTGGCGAGGCCAGTCCCCGCCCCTCAAGAGCGTCTTAGCTGGAGACCGTATTTTTTTCATAATAATTTCCTTCTGCCATTAATTCATTTTGAAGGGTGTGTCTGCTCACTTCCTGCGTCCATCTCTCTTTAAATGTTCAATGAGGTCTTCGGGGTTTATTTATTCAACATTTATTGAGCATATACTATGTGGCAGACCTGGCGTTGGCCACTGAGGAGTCTGACTTAAACAAGCATTGGAAGCGTTGAACGGTAATTAATTTAGCGGTGTGGGTGCCGTGTGCATGGCAGCCAACCCAACAACGCCCGCTGCTGGTTCCCACTTACCGTCAGGGATCTATCGGGCTTATTTACTGTTGTTTCCGGCTAGGTCCCTAAAGACCACTAAGTCTTGGGGATTCTGGTCTTCGTTCTTGTTGGTGGAAGTTTCTCTCCAGCCACAATTAAGTTCGATGGCGAAGTCACGCTGTGGGGGACCCCGGCACCACGCTCCCTGCTGCCGCACACGGCCGAATCAGTGCGAAGCAGGCCACACGCCTGGCCGTGCCCAGCTGGCCTGGGGCGATCACGTGGCTCCGTCCACCCACGTGCGGGGGACAGAAGCAGAGGCTGACAGGGACACCAGGGGGCTTTCGAGTTCCGTCTCCAGCTGGACATCGGTCGTGAAAGAGTCACACGTGAGTCCCGCCACCCTCATGCCTCCTGATGCTCAGTCACCGAACAGGTGACAGCTGACCTTGGGGAACTGAGAATTGCTTCGTAAGCTGCGTATGGTCAGCAGGGCCACTGCAGCCAACGCCAGGGTCAGGGCGGCTTGCACGACGGACAGTGATGGCTCATGGTTCTGGGGGGAGGAGGAGCATCCCGGTGAGATGGTGGCGGCCACCTTCTCCTGCTGTCTTTGGGGCCCTTCCTCAGGGCCCAGGGGATGCAGGGTCTCTGGGGCCTCTCCTCACAGACATCGCTTCTGTGGGGCCAGGCACCTCCCCACGACTTCATGTAACCTGAATTAGTTCCCTAGGGGCCTGGTCACCAAATAAAACCACACCTGGGGTTATAGTTTGAACACACGGACACAGGGGACACGGACATTCAGCCCCTAACCGCTGTCTGCGTGACTTGCCGGTTGGGGGAGGGGCGAAAGGTAAGCTTCCTCTGGCGATAACGCGAAAGCCACCGTGTCGGAGACTTTTTGACGCTTTCTATGGCTGGCTTCGGGTGGGGGTCCTTCTGGGAAAGCCCTTCCCCGAATCATGACTTCCGTCCGCAGCTGCTCCGAGGCTATCGCTGTCCTTTGAGGAAGGCAGTGCGCCCTGGGGCGCGGCATGGGAGACAAGCTAGGGGGGCCAGGGCCGCCCCGCCCCTCCAGCCAGTGAGTGCTGGGGACACACACGCCTCATCTCCTGAGCTCGTCTCCAAACTCACAGGAAGCAAAGTTTTTTTCATCCGACCAGCAGCGGGGGCAGCAAGAGGGGCAGGCGCACAGCGCGTGCCCGTGTTCACCGCGGTGGTCACCGCGGAGATGGGCCAGCCGGTGGGTGGCAGAGCCCATGCGCGAGGCCCACACTAGGTCGCGGCTCTCCGGCGGCGGGGTGGGGGTGGGGATGGGGCTCGTGGTGCGGACCTCGTCCCAGCTCGGGGACCAAACTCTTTGCAGGTCGGGCGGTCCCCTCCTGTGGGCGGCGGCGGCCACAGCGTTGACCCTGGGCGGCCGATGAGGCAGGCCAGGCCGCCTGGGAGGCGCGTCCGCTCTGCGCAGGGCGGCAGGAGACACACTGAGTCTGCCGCTCAGGTGGCACTCGTCAGCCTCACAGGGCACGCACCTCAGGGACAGCACCTTGGGGCTACACCTGCCAACAAGCCTGGCGGGCCCTCCGTGGCAGCTGCGCCGGGCGGGGCCCCAGTCCTCGGCCAGTCAGCGGTGGAAACCCCTGAAGGTTCCTTCCATGGTCCTGAAGAGCCATGGAGAGACCACCCAGAGCCACCGTCCCCTGTCATCCGGCACCATCTGCCCTGTCACCTGGCACCGTCCGCCACCGAGCGAGGGGCTTGGGCCCGGGAGCTGGAATGCGCTGCCGTGTCACCTTCCCAGGGACCCTGGCGCTCCGAGCCTGCGCGTGTGAAGCGGTGCCATGTGTGTCCTGCTAACTCGGGGGAGCCCCGAACTCTCAGAGCGAAGCACGTTTTGTCAAGAAGCTTCAAGTGCCACGTGTCCCTTCTGCAGCCTGCTGGGCTCTGACCGGCTCTGGAGTCAGCCCAGCGGCAGCCGCGGGGGGGACCGGGTGTGCTATGTGACCTGACCGCAGCGGGGAGACGTAGGCTGTGCCGTTGGCTGTGTGACGGTGCAGGTCCTTGGGGAAGGCGGGCGTGGTGCTTTTGGGCACGTGCGTGCATGTCATCTTGGTCACGCCCGTCCATGTGAGCCCTTGCTCACGCGTAAGTGGGACGGACGACCAGTGGGAGCTACAGGGATTGCGTAGTCTTTGCTCGCTGTTGAAGCAGGTGTGAAAACACAGGTGAACCTAAGACATGTCTGGCCTCCAGCGCAGCCTGTTGTCCGTCCCTCGGTGACAAGGCCTTGCTCTTCTGAGGACCCCGGGACGCCTGGCAGGAGGCTGCTAGATGGCCATCCTCACCCTCAGCCCGGCGTGTGGCTCAGGGCTCACACACCCGGCCGTCTTCAAACACGATTCTCGGGCGCGTCTCAGACCTGCCGCGCCAGGTGGGCCTAGGACAGTCATTTTCGTGAGCCGTGGCGACGGGACTGACACCTGGGATGTGAGCATGACGGCCGCATTTTCAATTCGAAGATTTCCATTCGGTTCTTTATACACGTCTATTTTTGCTGGGTCTTCCCATCTCCTTGTTCTATTTCAGTCGTGTGCCTGTTCCTGGCTGCTCTAAAGTCCTGGGATAATTCTAACATGTCCACACCTCGGCAGTGACATCCACTGACCACTTTTTATTTCCATGTAGTTCGAGATCTCGGCATGTGCTGTGACGAGTGATTTTTAACCGAAACCTCCATATTTTCCTGTGATATTTCGAGGCTCTGGGCCTCACGTCCACCTGGACTGACGGTGCCCAGCAGAGAGGGGAAGCCCACGGCGTGGCCGTTGTCTGGAGCGGAGGATCGGGCTCCCACGTGTCCCCAGCGAGCCTGGGCTGGGGTCTTGGTTACCGGGAGGTGGTCACGAAGGTCCAGTTTCCCCACCTGGCCTTCTCTGACACCACTTGGAGAGGCTGTCGGGTGTCCCGTCCCATCAGAGCCTCGTAAGGGTGGAGTCCACGCTGCTCGTCCAGCCCTGTGGCGTGGGGCGGGTGAGGCCACCGTTTTACATGGCGCTTGGCTGCAGCGAGGGGCTCCTGTCCGAAGCGGACTGCCCCGCGAGGCTGCCGCCCCCCTGCTTCGTGGGCGAGACAGCTCAGACTTCTCGGCATTTTTCTGCCCCTGTTGGCATTTCTGGGGAGCTGGCTTCCTCAGTGTCAAGTCTGGGGTTTAGAAGGCAGGAGGAAGCCGGGCCGGGTGCCCGCCGTGGTCCCCGGGGCCCCCGCTCTCAGCCAGTCCCCGTCCCCCTCTGCCTTTCAGAGTCATTGAGTGTTGGTCTCACACGTCATGTTCAGGTTTTCAGTGATAAGAATGGGAAAGGCATGTCTGCTCCATCTTCCCGGAGGTAGAAGTGTCATAATCACTCATTTTTCGCCCAAATAATTATTTTTGTATGATTCTTGAGGATGCCGACATCTTAAGAAGCAGTTTTGTGCTTCCTCATTGAAAGGCTGTTGACTGACTAGGCCACGGCGGCCCAGTCCAGCATCAAAATATTCCTTGTTTTCAACATCCCAAATCTCTTAAAGACACAGAGTTCTGATAGTCCCCAAAATGCCACTTAGTATCAAAATGAAATGCACACTGCTCTTTCTTTTGCATTTCAAATCCTCCTCCTCCTCCTCCTCCTCCTCCTCCTTCCCCTTCCCCTATGCCGGCCCCCTCCTCCATCCCCCTG
>NW_006440135.1:3717344-3718430 GCF_000325575.1 Pteropus alecto | reverse complement strand
AAGTCCCCCGCGGGGAACGCCTTTCGGAGGCGCCGGCGTGCTTGAAAGTGCACGCTCCGTCTCTTAATTATTTTGAAAACATCTGTTGAAGAAAAAGATGCTCCAGAGGAAAATTAAGAAGTCGTATGTCTCGGTCACTGTGTCTGCCACATTTCACTCCTAAAAAGGAAACGGAGGCCCCAGGAGCCAGGACCCCAGGCCCCGAGGAGGGCCGGGGGTGGGACAGGACCGACCTCTACGCTGAGACGAAGCGGGGCACATGGGCACCGCCTGTCGGGCGCGGGTCGGCGGCGCTGCTTAGAGGCGTGAGGACGCGGAGGGACGGGGTTGGCCCCCTGCGCCCAGGCGCGGGGCTCAGGTGCGGGGCTCCACGACGGACGGCCACCTCGTAGACCGGTGGGCATGTGCAGGGGCCTTGCACGGGACCACTGCGTGCGGGTGACGAACCCCAGAGGCGTTGGGCGCAGAAGGGAGGAGCCTCGGGGAGACGGGTGTCGCGTTCTCGGGCAGGAGTGCAGAGCGCACGCAGGGGCGCTTCTTGGGGTTCGGCCAAGCGCTCACGAGAAGCAGCTAAAACTAAGACCCCGGTAAACTCTGCTGTTGACATAAAAACTAGAGAGTTTTGTCATCACTGGTAACACGAAAGTTCACGCCAGTAAAAGAACTGCCATTTCGTTAAAAACGAAGATTTTTCATAAAATTCGGATTTCACGGAAAGTCCGTTCTTTGACGCAGGGGCCGTCGCAGTAGCTGGCGTGCTCCTACGTCGCTGTCGCGCGCACCGCTCGGAGCGCCCCGGGGGCGGGGGAGCACCGTGCACCCCGGAATACTCAGCTGCGGGACGAAGAGCGCCCGGGCGGCGGCCTCTCCGCGGTTCAGGCGCGGGGTGCGAGCGGTCAGTGTACACAGGCGGCGGGGCGCGGACGGGCACAGTGCTCATCTATCGATTATCCGGGTAATTTTCCTAATTTACCCTCGTGCTCAATTTTCGAACCATCATTAACCATGAAAAGTGAAAGAAAATCTCGCCTCACCGTCTCCCAGCTGCGGCGGGCTCACTGCGCGGCGGTCCGGGCCGGGGCGTGG
>NW_006440135.1:3715092-3717185 GCF_000325575.1 Pteropus alecto | reverse complement strand
CCGGGCCCCTAGTCCCTGCACGCTCTGGTGCGGCTCCCCGGCCGACTGACACCCCTGCCCTCTACCCTGCCACCGAGAAGGTCCTTTTTTTCGACGTTCCAGTCCTTTCTGCGGCGATAAATGGATGATAAATAAATAAGCGAACGAGAGCGAGAGGGACGCGGACAGGCGTGGACGGAGAGGATGAGCAAGTCACAGGCCAGCGGCAGAGGGAGACCCCGAGACGCCGGACTTCGCTGCGACCCCGACCACCGTCTAATGTTTATTCTCTGCCTCCTCGCCAGCGTGGAGCACCCCCCGGCCCGCCCCCGGGGACCGCCAGCCCCGACTCCTTGGGACCTCCAACCTCACACCTCATGGGACCGCCAGCCCCAACCCTCCTCCCATGGGACTGCCAGCCCCGTTTCGCCGGTGGAACACCTAGCCCTGCCCACGCCCCCAACCCGTGGGACCGCCAGCCCTGTCTCCACCGTCCATGCACACCTGGTCCTCCTGGGATCGATACCTTAGCTATGCTAAACAGCCGTAAATTGCTGTCATTTTTTTCTCTCAAAGCTTCAGAAATTTCGCACCCTTGGTAACTTATTTAAATATCAAATGCCTCCCGGTACTGGCAACTTTCTCTTTTTATATTTAATTGAAACCTTTTATACTGCGGCTTATTTTGGACCTAATAAAATTCAGTGAAAGAAATATAGGTTCTACATTCTTTGGGGGCAATGAAACGTTTTCTGAAACGCCCGCGATTACACTGGACAGTCCGCCGCTTTAAAAAGTGCCGTTTAATGCTGGTCTCCACGATGTCTGCTGCAATGACAGATTCGCCCACATTGGGACGCGGGAATCCCCATTACAGATTCGTTCGCATCCAAGGTTACTTAAAAATCGGGCCAACAAATAGCTACAATTAAATCAATAAAAAATGCTTAATACACAGTTTCACAGAGAATATAGTTTTCTATTTTCTGTGTCCTTAAACTTTCGGGCTGGGGAGAGGGACAGCGAGACACCATCGCAGCTGGGTTTCGGCTCCTATCCGGGCGGAGTCTCGCCTGGCGTCTGGGGCGGAAGGCCTGGAGCCTGCTGGGAACCCCCAGACGTCGCCCCTCTGCTCGCGCGGTCCCTCCAGGCCCTGCCCCAGCCAGCACGCTGTGGACAGAATCCCTCAGGAGAAAAAAGGGAGGAGACGCTGGTCAAGTCAATAGAAATTGAACAGTTCGAGGGTCCAGGCCTCTCACACGTCAGGGGCGATTTCCTCGCATTCTAACCGAAAAGGAAAGAAAAGTGTGTGTGTGTGTGTCTGTGTGTGCGCGTGTCTATGATATTTATGCATAAATAAAATAGGATTTAAAGTGTTTATGAGGTGTGTGAGGGGCTCCGTGGGTACCACATGTCACTTCTGATTTAATACTGTGGGGGTGTAAAAGCGACATCCCACATATGTGCAGTGTGCATAAAACACACACTTACGGGTTCGGGTATATTTCACATGTTTGAAATTAATTTTCTATTTTGATAAATCAAATATAAGAAGAATTTCAAATAACTTTCTAGTTCTTAATAACATCAAAAAGAGCACACGTGTTTCGTTTAAAATCCTCATGCCTCGTGTCAGGGTGGGTCTGTGTCCATGGAGCGTGCGACCCGGGACGCGCAGTGGGGGCCGGGGGTCGCCGCTCAGCCAGGGGGCCTGTCAGGGACGTGCGTGTGGGAGCCGGCCCCGTGCATGGAGCAGCGGCCGTCTACTGGGGGAGCCAGAGACTACGGAAGGGATTGTGCAGCCTCCACGACTGTGATCACTGTCACTGCAGCTTCGGGGAGGGGGAGGACGGGAGCCGTGAGGCCACAGCCCGCGCTCGGGGACCAGGGGTCGCAGACAGAGCCGGGCCCGGATCAAAGGCCGAGGAAAGGAGGCTGAGGATGGGTACGTGAGAAAAGTCAGGGGAAGAATGTGAAAAGCTTCGTGCAGGACACGGTGCAGGACACGGAGCACGACGACCCCTCGGAAGTGGCCCTGGGCCTCGCTCCCGGACACACGTGACACAAGCGCCGGGTCGCGGCGGGCCCGTCTGCGCTGTGCGCATGCGCGCGCG
>NW_006440135.1:3709684-3715054 GCF_000325575.1 Pteropus alecto | reverse complement strand
CACCGCGCGGGAGAGACGCCGCGCCGTGCACATCTGCTCGCCTCCCCGGCTCTCGGCACCGGGCTCGTCCGCCGCACGATGGAGAAACGCGCACCCGTCCTTGGTTTCCTCGGGGTCCATCGATGTGTCCAGCTCATGGCCTTTCTTTGAGGGGACCCACGCACGCGGCCTCTTGGTTGGGGCACTCGTGAAGTTGAAGAATAAAACAGGCGCGAGCTTGTGAGACCGCGTGAGCCGGGGGCCGGGGACGAGCCTCGGGGACGTGAGGATGGCTTCGAGCTTGAAGGAAGATGGACAAGTGGGGCTGACCCGCAGAATAAGGGGCGCAACCTGCACTGCACACAGGGCAGAGGTGCATGGATCAAAGGCCGAGGAAAGGCCGAGGAAAGCCGCTCCCCCCACAGAGCGGCTGCCCTGCCCCCAAACACCGGTGCAGGAAGAGCCACCTGCACAGCTGAGGGCGCACAGGTGTGTCCCGAAGACCAGAGTCACATGGGCTGCACTTAGCTCTTCCCTGAGTCCCAGGAGTACCTGCTGAGGGCGCAGCCTCGTCCTCTGGGGAGACCAGCCCCAGCCCAGGACCCAGCTCTTTCCTGCTCTTCAGGCTGGGATTTTTCCAGTTAGAACAACTCACGTGCCACATTCATTCAATTATGTCAAATTTCACATATGAAAGTTAAATTTGAAATTGTTTTCAAATAGTCTCAATAAAAGACATTTCTGCAGAAATCTGCTGGGTGCTGTGCTCCCACCATGAAGCGGTGCTGGGATGCAGAGCATGGCCTCTGACGGGGAGCGGGGAGTGCCGAGCGTGGGGGTGACCAGCAGGGAGCTGGGAGCCTGCCTGGGGACCGGGACGCTGGGACCGGCGGTGGCCCGAGGTGTTTCACTGAGCCAGGAGGAATTTTCTAGCTGTGACAGAAAGTTTGGTAGAGATGAGTGATGGATGAGTGAAAATTAGGACATTCAGGAAGAACAGCCTCAACCAAAAATCTGCGGGACGATCAGAAGCCACAGCCCAGTGCGTGTGGTGCTGTGAGCGTGTGCATGCGGGGGGTGGGGGACCCCCGAAGTCCTCGGCCTCCAGAGCGGACAGGCCACGCGGTTCCTGGGGCTAAAGAGCCGGAGGCAGCAGGGGGTTAAGCGTCACACTTAAACGTACAAAGCCAAACGCGGGGCTACAGCAAAGTGCCACGAGGCGATCTGGCCCCAGCGGAGCAGGCGTCGGGGCCTGGGAGGGGGGCAGGCAGAGGGCGGGCGTGACGTCCGCACTGCCGCCTGAGTGGACACCGGACACCGCGCGTGTCCTTCCAGCTGTGAGTCGGCAGTGGGTGGACCCTGGGAGCTGGTCCTGGGAGGGGGGCCCTTCATGCCACACGCGGAGCAGCAGCGAGGTCAGGTTGTGAGCGTGGTGGGTGGCCCCGGAATCTTCCAGCTCATTGACTGCGGGTGCTGCCATCATGATGGCCTCATGACTGGTATCTTCCAGCTGCCCAGACCCCAGGGTGGACGGGCAGCGTCACCCGTCCTTCATCCAGTGTCCCCGGTGCCTCGTCAGCAGATACCGCAGAGGGGCGAATGTAGCCCATTGCCAATCAGACCTGAGAGACGGGACAGAACCTAATGGGTGGAGGCAGGGTTTTCGGTTTCGAGGCTTTGGATGGCCACAGATGCTCACTGGACAACAGGGCTGCTGCAGAGGTGCTGCCTTAGTGACGGTGTAACCAGCCCTCGGCGGGTACTGCTAGCACCCCGAGTTTACAGACGAGGCCTCTAGGCCTCTAAGTGGTACTGCTAGCACCCCGAGTTTACAGACGAGGCCTCTAGGCCTCTAAGTGGTACTGCTAGCACCCCGAGTTTACAGACGAGGCCTCGAGGCCTCTAAGTGGGTACTGCTAGCACCCCGAGTTTACAGACGAGGCCTCTAGGCCTCTAAGTGGGTGCTGCTGGGACCCTGAGTTTACAGACGAGGTTTGGAGCAAGCGATGTGACCAGATGGTAAACGTCACAGGGGTGGAATCGGGGTGCGGATGCGGGAACCCCCCTTCTCGCCCCCCCCCAGTCTGCCTTGACGTGGGGGACGTGAGAGGAGATGTGGGCACGCTGCGTTTTGCGGACCTGGGCCGCTCGGTCTGGGCCGCTCGGTCTGGGCCGCGTCTGCAGTGAGGGGACCCTGCGAGGGGCGGGCGGGCGCTCCTGCCGGCAGCGGGCAGGACGTGGGGAGGGACAGGACACAGCGGGGCTGTGCTCCGGGGTTCGCAGGGGACGAGTCTCACTGGAGACCTGGGCGACTCTGAAGCGCGGCAGAGGCTGAAGGTGCGATGCGAACAGGCGCAGCAGGACGGGGCGAAGCGAAAATGGGACCAGAAAGCGCGGAGCGGAACTTCGAGAGCCTCTGACGCCAGTCGACGGGCAGCGGCAGGTCGGCCGGGCGGTCCGCGCTTCGCCTCGGTCACCGCCCGTTTCACACACCTCTTCGCTCGGGACCTGAGGCTGAAGCTCGTTTGGTTTCTCGTAGCTTTAACTTTAGGGAGAAAAAGGCAAATTTTATATGAATCTCTCTAGACAGGCACTATATTCATATTAAATGATTTTTCTTGAGATATCTGTATGTTTTTTACAGAAATGTTTTGCCAGTCAAGACGCCTTCTCGGGAACCCTTTAAAAATAGCTACAAGTTTTAAATGTACGGTGCTTTCGGGAGCCATTCTTACGAAATCTCGCCTTTTTCCCTAGAGCTCTCCCATGAGCTGAGGCGGCGTATGTAATCTGCATGTAGCAAAAATAGAGAATTATATTTTAGATATGTGTTTATTCATTCTCTCTCTCTCTCTCTCTTTCCTTTTGCTCATTCTTGATGTTCGTGTTGGAGGTAGCGTGATGCACCCAAAAAGAATCTTACTCTCGGGGAGCTCAATTATAATAGCATCCGTGCATGTAACATGTGCGTGCGATTTCGACCTCGGCGACGTCGAGGAGAGACTAGGGGGTCGTAGGAGCGTGTGCGCGAGGGGCCGTCAGAACTCACCTCGCTGTTCTCGTCTCTTACAGTGACTTAGCCACGGCGGCTCGTCCCTCCACACGTGAATGCCTGGGAAAGCTGCATGGAGCATAAGGAGCAAAACTACTCAGAAACCAGCGAGGCTCATCAGAGGGTTGGGGACCAGCCGAGGCAGCCGGACACGAGGGGCAGAGCTGCTGGGCAGAGGCGCAGGAGCGAGGTGGCCCGCCTAGGTCGTGGAGGCCAGCCCGCCTGGGGCTCAGATCGGGAGGCGAGTGACGCTCTCAGCGACCTCCTGGGCGAAGACGGAACGGAAGTCTGGGGGCGGCTCCTGCCGCCTGCATTGCTCTGTGCGCCTGTCATCGGGAGCGCGTGCGCGTGTGGTTGTTGGGTCCCCATGGGGCATGGACCCCTTCACCGTGCCGAAGCGAGCCCCTGCATCGCCGGCTCCTGGCGGAGGCCCGGAAGCCCGTTGTGTGGATTGGCCGAGCTAGTCGGGCTTCCTCGTGCCTAAAAGTGGCACGGCGTGTTTTTCCCGTCCTCCTGCCTTCGGTCTGTGTCTGGTGTCTAAAGTGCGCCTCTGACAGGCGGCATATAGCTGGTTCTTGCTTTACCATTCACTCCGACCATCTCTGCCTTTATTGACGTGCTCGCCCATCTGCATTTACTGTCATTACTAATACGCTCGCATCGAGGGCCACTGGTTTGCTACTTGCCTCATCTGCTTTTGTCCTTCTGTCCCTCTCTTCCCATCTCCTTTAGTGCTTGTCAGGTGATTTTCGGTCTTGACAGTGGCTGCGAAGACACACGTGTCAGATGTCCCCGTGCAGAGAGCTGATGGCCGAGAGCTCCAGCGCCACGTGAGTCCGTCACTGAGTTTGCACACGAGCCCCGGTTCCCGCAGCCAGCGCCCATCAGTGGCCGCGTGTGCCGGCGCATTCCTGGTGAGCAATGAGGGGTTCTGGGCAGCTGGAGGGCGCGGGGACAGCTTCTCGCAGAGCAGGGGGCCAGCTCGGCCAGCACACGCGCAGGTCCCAGGCAGGGGCGAGGAAAGTGTGTGTGGACGCATTTGTATGTGTATGTGCATACGCACGTGTGTTGGTGCTGGTCTGGGGGGGGACACAAGGTGACCGCACGGAGAGGGACATGGAGCCCCTCTCACAGCGGCAACAGGACCCCACAGAGACCCTCGCACATCCAGTCGCCTTCCTTAAAAGCGAGCGGGAAGACTGCACACTCAGAGGGACAGCCTGGCACGCCGTGCTCACCACCGTCTCGCCATGTGACCTCTCCACGCATCCGGTGCCGCGTGTCCCACACGAGCGTGACAGGGAAGGACGGACGTGCAGTCGGGAGGAGGCGAGATAATGGAGGGACGATGTGATGGAACCACACGCGCGGCCCCCGGTCCCGAACCCATGCGCACGCCCCGCGTCCGGACGCACCTGGCGTGTTTGCAAAGTGGGGATCCTGGGCTTCTGTGCCTTGCCCTGTCCTGTCCTCCATCAGCTGCGGTCACCACCTCGCTCCGAAGGCCAATGACGCCTCCGTCCCTTTGTCAGAGAAACGCCGATGTGCATTGGGCTGCCCCGAGCGGGCGCTGTGGGCGGCGCGTGGCCGCTGGTGCGCGGGAGCAGTGCGCCTGCCAGGTGTGCTCCCCCGGGGCCTGGCTGGAGGAAGCAGACGGCTCCGACCCTCTCCCTGCAGACTCCAGAAAGGGTGTGAGTCCAGCGTTCCTCAGTCACCGGTGAGCTTAATCGGTGAGTGTGTCCACCTCCTTCCAGCCTTAAATGTTTAAGAACTCAGGTGCCGCGGGTCTACGTAGTGTCACCTGTGCCCAGCACTGTCCCCAGCACTCGGACCCCTCGCACCTGGTAGCGGAGCACGTGCACACTCAGCTTACACACCTGTCTTCTCAGCTGCACATTCTACTGCCCCTCACGGTTTTCCCGAGGAGCAGTCAGCCCCCGTGATGTCAACGGGCTGTCTTCCTGTGTCTGTCCCCCACCGACGGCCGGAACCCCACCCCCAGCATGAGCCGGGCCTCCACCGTTGTGGGTCCCGAAGCTCGGAACACGTTTACGGAGTGGACAGACCTTAAGCCTGAGCCCTTGGCCTGGGAAGGCGTGAGCACCCAACACCGTCCCCAGTGGACGTAGGTCACGGGGACAGCGTGCCACAGCGCTCCCCGAGCAAGCCGGGCGTTTCGCGAGTGCAGAACTGGCCGGGAGTCTGGGGCGTGGGAAGCGTCCACACTCTGTGTTTTATTAGTATCATATTTTCTGCCCCCTTGGAAAACACTAAATGCCAAGAGAACCTTAGCAACAGCTTCACGTCTGTAGCAGGCACCCCGCCCCGCCCCGCCCCGC
>NW_006440135.1:3704823-3709630 GCF_000325575.1 Pteropus alecto | reverse complement strand
GCCCAGCCGCCGGCCTGCCTTGCTTCTGGAAGCTGGACGTTCAATAATTCAGGAGGAGCAGGAATCAGCATATCTTACGGCATATTTGATGTGCCAGCGAACAGACTGCAGACTGTTTCATGTCAATTAGCCCCTTTGTTGCCAACAAAAGCCGGACACACACCCCGAGCGAGGCCGGGCCCCCGCGCGCGGCTGCAGGGGCGTCTTTATCTCCCGCTCCTCACGGGGTGCGCCCCCAATCCCGCCCCCACTTTATCTGCTATTGTTCTTGCTGTATCGTCTTCCCTGGGATCGAGTGACTGTCCCCAGCCCGGAGGTGAGGCCTCGGCTCCATTTCCAGCCTCTTCTGATCTCCCGGCTAATTGGCTCAGGTGTAAACCAAGCCAGCAGGGCCGCGACTTTGAAGTGACTGGTGCTGTGCGGAGCGCCTGGGACGCCCCTGTCTGTGTGTCAAACACCAGCCGGCTGGGCCTGCTGCCGCGGCCGCTCACAAAAACGCTCAGGTCATCGCACGGCATTACAAGGCGCAAGAGCTTGCTGCTGCTTTATCGCAAGCTGGTCATTAATTTTGCAGGCAGGACCTGGAATGCAACCCGATCTGCTTTTAATAAGGGGGGGGGATGTCTGTGCCAGAGTGTGCAAGTGGCATGGGGGACACCAGATGTCCCTTCTTTACACAGGGAGCCGCCCCAGCTTTGATCAATAATGCTGTTTCCCTTTAAAGGGGGCTCATTTTCTAAAGGGGCAGGGAGGCCCCGGCTCCCGGGCCTGCGGCCTGCTTGTCCAGCATGCACAGAAAGGTCACCTCAGCACAGGGGACGCTCGCTGTGACGCCCGATGCCACTTTTCCTCGGTTATCGAAAGGGCATGCCCGTCATGGGACTCATACTTGTCCTGCGAGCCGGCCGCCGGCGAGGGCTTCAAGCGAGAGGATGCGGACCGTCCGGCGTCCGGCGCTTTGCTTTTGCCGAGGCGCCTCCTTGTTAATATCCACGCCGGCCACGTGAAATCGGCACGAACAAAGCCGTCCTTTCCAAAGGCGCCTGCCGCGGGACGAGTCCGTGGTCCGGGACTGTGTGGCGACCGGTCCCGTCGGTCCCTCGCCCGCAGGGTACCGGCGTGCACAGGACGTGCCTGCAGCTCCAGGCCCACGCGGCCCCTCCCAGCGCTGCCTGCCCTCTGCACGTGCCGGGAAACAGGGACACGCGGAGGTGACCGTGCGCTGTGATGCGGAGGACACCAGCCACGCGGGCTCGGGGCCCCCAACGGGCCATGTTAACCGAGCTGGCCCTTTCAGCCCTGTATGTCCGAGCACGGTCGTGTTTGAGGGACTGGAGGTTGGGTTTCGACATGTGAATTTGGGGGACACAGTTCAGCCCGTACCACAGGGAAAGTTTGAGAAGCACCAACCTGTGCATAAAACACTGAGCTAGGACGTCACCATCGGCCCTGCCCCCTAACAGGGGCAGGACCTGCACAATGAGAGGATGGGGAGCGGCTGGCCCACAGGGCACCTGGAAGCCATGCATCTGCCCCGTGCAGGGGGCCCAGTGCGCCTGTGACCCCCGAGCAGCTGGGGCTTAAGTCCTGCTCCCCTCGAGAAGGCGCGATTCGGCGTCACGGTGCGTGTCCCCCAGCCCGTAGCCCGCGGGCTCCTGCCTGACTCCTGGGGTGGAAAGGGCATTAAAAATAAAAGGTGACACACACCCTGCAACCTCTGTGGCACATGAGAAGCCGGCGGATGCTCCAGCAGCTGGGGCACGGCGTCTGCCTGGACCACGGATGGCGCCCCCGGCGGGCAGTGCGCTGCTGTGGGCGTCAACGGCCTCAGCCGGGCGTCAGCAGCAGAAAAGGCTCCCCGGGGATGTTACACGTCATCCCCAAAAAGTCATCCCGAGGGGCCCGTGGGAGACACGCCCTCGGACCCTCGGAGACAGCTTGTAGTTTCAAGGGGCAGCATCTCCCCGTAGCCATAGCCTCACCAGCCCCCCAAAGCTGGGGGGACGCAGATGTTGGGGTTACACATCCTGCTCTAGCGGTGGGTCGAATCTTATTTCCACCTTCCGTCGTGGTGGCAGGACGGGGCATCCCTGGTTAGCAGGCCACGTCCTGTGACAGCCTGTTCCCAAGACGACACCATCTCCACGCAGTTGCCAGCGACGCCCCCCTCCCCCGCCTGTCTGCCCCCGACCCGTCTCACTCCCAGTCCTGAGCACCCGGCACAGGCCCGGCACCCAGCAGGTCTACAGAGTCAGTGCATGGAGAATGTCCGTCCAGGGTTACACGCTCAGGCGACGATACCTGTCACACTTCGGAGCAGAGTTGGTCAGAGTGCAGGTAAAACAGTCACCCAGGAAGGACGAAGGCCCAGATCGGCCTGCGGCCCAGGGGAGCTCGGCGTTCCCAGGGCGGAGTCCTGGGCACACGCTGGGACACTCGGCTGGCCCGCTGGCCCTCGACCCTCACAGGGACTACTGTCCATGTGGCAAGCTTGTTCCCAGAAAAGCGCTTCCTAGAATTTGGTCCAAATTAAAGAAATTATTGCATCTCCGAACACGGGATATTTGAGTTCCAGGAATCAGTGTCGACATTACAAGAGAAATAAATAATAATAATCGTAATTTAAAGCTTGTTTAAGACAAAGAGCAAATAAGGGTGTTTGCGTTTCTAACGGGATCAGTTAGTTCATTTTTGACTTTAAAATGACTGATTCTTGATTCTGAAAAGAAGGAGCAAATGATGCAACCACATAATGGAAAACTCTGGAAAAACGTATTCCAGCAAAGGTCTCAGCACGTGCTCGGTCAGAGCGTGAGATCAGGTTTCGGGAGCTGCTCACGGTCTTGGTCCTCGGCTAGGCCTTTGCTAACTGGGGGCAGGGCGGCCAGCTGGCTGCGGTCCTGTGTCCCACACAGCAGGTCTGAGATCTGTGGCATCGCGATGGCCCACAGGGCCTGTGACACCGACGGGGGCCAAGCCTCTGTCCGCAGCGTCCATGAGCCTGTGGCTGGGCCCAAGGTTTGCCTCGCTCCTGGTCCGGGTGAGGGCAGGGCGCCTGCTGGGACTTGGTGCCGCCGTGGACGCGGACGCTGCTCGAGGTAGAGGCGCGCTTCAGATATCCCCACAACGGTTCCTCCGCCGCGGGGTCCACGTGCAGAATCCAGACACTCGCCAGTGAACTCTACGTGTGTCGCCTTCGTCCTTGGAGCCAGACAGTTCCGTTTTACCCTGTATGGACCCCTGTGAGAGGGGTTGGTTTTCATAACTGCACACAACACACAGTTTATTCTGCAGAAAGTGAGCGTCCTCCTCGACTGGCTCTGAACGCGAGCTGTCACATGGTTTTAAATATATGGCAATGAAGGGGATTTAACTTCGGGTGGTGAACATGCCGTGCAACATACAGGTGACGTGGTATCGGACGGTGCACTGGAAACGCACATTTTTATCAACCGACGTTACACCAATACATTTAATTAAAAAAGCAATAAAATCTGCACTAAAGATAAAACCTTGAATTGGTTGTAGGTCTAGCTTAATTCTGTGATTTTTGTCCCCAGCCCTTGTTAAACGCTATACCGTTTCTGACGCAGATCAAATAATGATTCACTTGGATATTAAGAAAAGTTATTTCTTGCTTAAGTGACACGTTTTAAGTACCGTGAGGGTTTTAATGACGCCTGTGACGGCTACATTTCCTCCGAGTTGCATAGATTCCTCTGACTGGGTCATTTGAATACAGGAGTCACTTAAATTCTCGAAACTGTATCCTCAGCCTGCGAACTTTCCAGAGGCGCTTCGAAGAGTCACAGCTCGCACACCTGACATTTCCAGGGCAACTGCGGCCCAGGTCTCCGCTGGTCGGTTGAGTTTCCCGGCTCGGTTTTTAAGGATTACCGAGGGGAGAAGCCGGGAGTGGGGAGGGCCTGGCGAGTGAGCCCTGGGCACAGGGCGACAGGTGGGGGACGAGCGGACAGAACGAGGAAGGAGGCGTGTTGCGTGGGTTCCCGCCACGCCGGTGCCGCCGGCTGCTGCAGGCTGTGAACGAAGGCGTGGGCTGCACGGGTTTATCTGACTTAAAGGAAGTGTGTTGCACGCCGGAGCTCGCAGGTCCGAGGTTAGGGCGGCTATGCGGCTTTTCCCACGTCTGCTACGGCTGGGCCGAGCCGGCTGTCCCAGGCGACCGATGTATTTTATGCGACCGTCACCTCCGCAGCCCCAGCCCTGTGTCAGGAGTGCGGGCAATGGCAGCAGAGGCCCCAGGGGCAGCCGGCTGGCCCGGCCGGGGTCCGCACGCTTGTCCAAGGTGCACGGGACTGGGTGCGAAGCGGGTGTTTGTCCAAGTCCCGTGAGCATTGACGGAGGCGCGGTGTGCACCTTGGCAGGGCGGGCTCTCACCGGGGACCGGCCGCTGCCCTGGGGTGCCGGTCCCCGCCACGTCCAGCTTCCCTCGCTCCTCCGCCACCTGCTGTCACCAGAAGTGCAAATGTAGGGTGAGGGGCATGAGATGACACTCATGGGACCCGAGTCCACGCAGCATTCGGAAAACTGAGGCCGAGAAGCCGAGGCGCGTGGACGAAGCGCGAGAGGGAACAGCGAGGACGTGGCTCCTGGAGGACCCCAGCCCGGGGACGGCACCGTCGTGTCTCTGGGCAAAAAGCAGAAGTCATGGCGCTCACGGGGGGCCGATTCTGTCGCTGGCTTCGGCGATCGTGTGTGTGTAGCAGTGTTGCCTGGATGCGCCGTGAGCTACGGGCGTCAAGGACTGTGGTCTCGTCACCATGCACGACAGGGGGCGCCCGGAGTC
>NW_006440135.1:3699428-3703902 GCF_000325575.1 Pteropus alecto | reverse complement strand
CTCGCCGGGAACCGGCCGGGAGACGCGGGTGTCGCTGCCGCCGCTTTCCCTGAACAGCCAGAGCCCCGTCTCAGCAAAGGACAGAAGTCAGACCCGGCGTCGGGCTGAGACGGTGACAGATGGCGGTGCCGGCGGAAGGTGGGGGACAGGGACGGTTCGGCTGCTCGTCTCCCGCACAGTAAGCGTGCCGGTCACCAGGCCGGGACCCGAAAGTGTCTCGCGGGTGCCGCCCGAGCCCCGGGCGTCCTGTCTCCACGAGCTCGCAGGACGGCAGGCCAGTGAGCCCGTCCCCTCTTGTGGAGGAATGGGAGCTCCTCAGGGATTTCCGCTAGGCAGAGTCCCACGGCTGCCTGCTCGGCCGCAGGGGGTCCCGACAGCTGCGCTACCTGCGGCAGAGCCTGGGGGTGGCGTTCTGCGGCGAGGCGTGGGAGTCTGCTCGGCATACGCTTCTGTTCGCAGGAAGGAGGACAAAATAAACATCGCATGGGGAAATAGTGGCCCCTGCTATTATCATTATTAGGGGTTGAGAAGGAAACCAAATCTGCTTGTTTTCAAATGGGGCCGGAGCTTCAGGCGGGAAGACGGTGCCAATCAAAATCTCTCGTGCACTTTGCCCTCACACGGAGGGCGTTTCAAACCGGACTCTCTGCCTGCGTAAGAAATCCAGACCAATAACCCGAATGGAAGACGTGCTAGACTATTGCAACCCTAGCAAGCGAAAGGAGCGAATGAAAATCCCTCTGGAATGGAACACCTGCAGCCCAGGCCCCTCAGGAACCTCTGGATTAAGTAAACCCAAGGGGGATCCGCAGTGGAAAATACCGGAAACACTCACGGAAAACGCTCGCATGAGCGCAGACCGACAGAGAGAAGGCAGAGGACTTCGGATGTCTGAACTTTCATACGCGCCATATAAACGAGGCAAGTTCGAAGTCTTGGAAGAAATCATTTTTTAAATGGTAGAACAAGAGACTGCAGACACCGTCCTGCTTGGAAAAGTACCAAAAGGAACTACTAGAACTAAAAAATAAAAAATGAAAACAAGAACCCAAAGCAACAACGACAAAACCCTGTCATTAAAGTGAAAAAAAAAACCAAAAACCAAAAATCCTCAAGTGACGAGTCTAAGAATTAGGTGCCTCCAGAGAGAAAGCAGATAACTGTAGAGGCTGCGAGTGACCAGAAAACACAACTTTCTAGACAGAAAATCCAGGGAAATCTGTAAACTGTTAGGTCAATGAGAAAAATTAATATGTTTTCTACATACAAATTCTCTATACACAAAGTAATCTTAGTACGCCAGCAGAAAATTACAGATGTAATTTGAAAAATATATTAGTCACAATAATGTGTAAAAATATGCGTAGACTTTTTAAAGGAAATGGTACAATTTTGTTATAAATTTATTCATTAAAAATGTCTAAATAGGTGGAAAGATATTTATTGATTGGAACGCTCAATATCTCAAAGATCTATATTTCCCAGATTGATCTGTAGATTTAATGCAACAGCAATACAAATCCTTACTGTTTCTCAGGGAGCTCGACAATGAACCAAAAATTGGTGTCGGGAAAAACAGTGGACAACATCGCCCTGCTCACTATCGGAACGTATCATCGCACCGCGGTGTGATGACTACAAGGTTTGTTCGAGCTCTAACCTTCGACCCCTGTGAACGTGGCCTTTTGCTGACGTGGGGTCTTTGCAGATGCGATTAGTTAACGTGACATCGTATTGGAGCATGGTGGGCGCTGAGCCAGCATGGCTGGCGACCTTGTAAGAGGAGCTGGATGCAGAAAGCGAGGCCGATGCTTCTGCAAGCCGAGGGTCGCCAAGCGTTGCCGGCCACCACCGAAGCCCGGGGAGACGAGGGAGGGCCCTGCGCTGCAGACTCCGGGCGCTGCTTGGCCTTGCCAGCTGCTTGGTTCCCAGCCCCAACCTCTGGCTCTGGAGGGAAAGATCTCTGCTGCTCTGAGCCGCCCAGCTGGTGGCCCCTGGTCACGGCAGCCCAGGGCGCCCATGCCCGAGGCGCGGGGCCGGGCAGAGGAAGCCGAGGCCCGCAGCTGCCACGCCCCACGCGGCTTGGCGGGCAACGGGGCGGGGCTCGGAGGCAGGAGGCGGGGCGCCAGGAAGTCGGCTGTGCCTGTCCTGCCTGATATGCAAGCTAAAGAACTAAATGTGACATGAAGCACCTCGCAGTTCTCGGAGGGAAATATTGTTTCTCTTGATTCACAATAAGGAAGGAAACAGTTTCAAAATGAGAGTTTAAAAGACAAACGCGCGAACCACGAGGGAACGAAGTGACCTCGTCTCTGCGAGCGCGGGAGGAAGAGGAGGGGTGAGGACGCGCGGGAGGCGGAGACAAGGCTGCCCGACGCACAGCGACCTGCGTTCGCCAGGCGGGCAGCGCTCGGGGCCAGCCACCTCGTGAGCCTCACCCCTGCGGCTTCGCGTCTGCAGAGGCGCTGGCTGGTCACCGGGCGGACGGCGGCACAGACGGGGCTCCCGCGGCGCTGACCGAGGTAAGAGCAGCCGCCCTCGCCGCCCACAGTTCTTTGTCCCCATAGTCACACGCAGTGGCACGGCCCTCGCCTGATGTCACACGTCCACACTTCAGCATGTGGCTGCACGTACCACGTACGCTGTGCTTTGAATCCTTCGGTCAGTGCGCTCTGCGTGATGGTTAATTTATGTGTCACCTGGGCCACAGGGTGCCCAGGTAGTTGATTAAACGTGATTCTGGATGTGTCTGTGGGGGCGTTTCTGGTGGGATTAGCTACTGAATCACAGACCGGGAGAGCACGTCATCATGCCCAGCGTGGGTGAGCGTCTTCCCTCCGCTGAGGGGCTGGGTGGATCAGAGGCTGGGGCGGGGAGACGCTCTCTCTCCCTCTCTCTCCATCCACCCCCTCACGTCTTCGAGCTGGGACACCTGTCCTCTTCTGCCTCTGGACTTGAACTTGGATGGGGACTTACCCCATCGGCTCTCCTGGGGCTCCAGTCTGCTTCTGTAGTTGTGTGAGCCAGTCCCTTATAGTAAATCTCTTTCCCGTCTATCTCCCTATGTCTGCCCACCTGCCCACCTGCCCACCTATCATCCCTGTTTATCGGTCTAGCTGTCTTGTTGGTTCTGCTTCTCTGGAGAACTCTGACGGATTAGCCCTGGTAGCCGTCACACCTGGGACCAGCATTCAGGAGGGGACTGGAACGTGGACGTCGTGTGTGGGTTCACCAGCCAGCACTGGGCTATCAGCCCTGGGGCCAACGACCTGTCTGTCTGGAGTCCAATCACACACACACGCATGCGCACACAGTGCTCACATATGCACACACATGTGCGTGCACAGGCATGTGCACACACAAGCACACACGTGCGCACACATCTATTCTCTATGTCCTTGGTGACAGAGTAACCAGGATTTACTTTAGCAATCCATTTATGGATTTTGCATCATTTTTCTGGCTCTGAATCTTGACAAAAACAGGAAGAGAGGATGACGCAAGCCCCAGACTCGAGCCCCAGACGCTAAGTACCGCCAGCCGGCCCGTGTCCCTCGCCCATTCCCTCCATGCCCCCCGCAGATGAGGACACGGAATACTGGAGCAAATTCTTCGTGTCTTAGTTGGGAGACTTCCGTACACAAGGCTTAGTGCCAGGTGAGGACGGTGACATTGCCCCCTCCTAACGCCAGCTTGTGGCAACAGCTCCGCGAAACTAAAAATAGTGACTGAAACATTCCGATGGACTTTGGAGTTAATTTCTGCACCAGAAACAACAGTGCCGGGCGCTTGGCCCCCTGCGGCTAGAACGGCTGCTAATTATTTTCTTTTTCATTATTTCGAGAAGCCAGTGGGGCAGTTTGGGGATTAAAATCAGCACACGCTCTTCAAGCGACGTGGAGGGGACTTGGGGGTGGGGCTGTGTCTGTCAAAGAGCCACTTGGTCCTCATGACACGCGGACAGGGGCTGCCCCCCGTTCCCCCAGCCTGTTCCCTGGGGTTAAGACGGCGTTGTGGTCCACGATGCCCCCATTTCCTGCAGCCAGGGCGTCCCTGGGTTAGAGACCCGCCCTAGGGTGAGCGAGCTTGCCTTCCGTCCCAGCCGTCTGAACCGGGGGCCTTCTCTCCGTGCCGCTCTCCAGCGGGGATGTCTGTGGAAGCCCCAGGACAGGCAGTGTCTTCCTCGCATTCCTGTCCTCAGGCAAGGCGGTGGCCTGGCCAGTGTGCACTGCAGCAGCATGATGGGGTCATCAGGTGTAGCCTCCTGTGAAGAGCGCGGTGCACGCGCACACACATGCACACACATGCACACGCGTGCGCACACGCACGCACACGAACACACATGCACACACACGCATGCACACACGCACACATGAACACACATACATGCACACACGCACACAGGCATGCACACACATGCACACACATGCGCGAACACACACACATGAACACATGCACACACACGCGCACCCAC
>NW_006440135.1:3696189-3697814 GCF_000325575.1 Pteropus alecto | reverse complement strand
TCCCCAACTTCACTGACACAAGCGCATGAGTTAAAGTGAATAGCACGGGGCACGCCGCTAGCACGGGACACACCGCTAGGCTGGCGGGAGGGACTGCTAGACAAAAATGCCCGCGTTGCCATCGATTTCGCTCAGCTCTGGACGGAGCCCGTGACCTCCTCAAGCACACTGTCCTGAGGTCCGCAGCTGGCTCCTCTCAGATTAGGCAGGGCTGCTGTCCAAGGCTCCAGGAGGTCAGCACAGTGTCCCTGTCACAGAGACTGAAGTGGGTGCCACTCCCTGGGCGTCAGCACAACAAGCATCAGACATGCCGCCCCATCCCGCCCTGCAGGCCCCAGGGGTGTGGCGGCCGGCCTTGGTGGGGGCTAGCAGGTGCACTGTGGGGCTGTCTGCCTCCCCTGAGCCGTCCTGTGGGCGGTGTGGCACTTGGGAACAGAGCTGCCCTTCCCATGGTGACGGCTGCTCCTTCTCAGTTTCTCCTGGAGTCTCGAGAGGCCTCTGCCCAGCCCTGGCCTGCATGGCCAGCGTCTGCTCTGCTCCTGGCAGGCCCACGGTCCCCCATGCGCTGTAGGTCACAGAGCCCTGCCCTCTGCTGTTTCACATGGCAATTCACGAATCCATCACAGGGCTTCCTTTCTCACCACCCGCCTGCCCTCCCAAGGTCACACAGGGCTGGGGTGGGGGCCTTCCTCTCAGAGAACTGCCCGGCTCTGCTGACGGCCAGAGGCCAACGCCCTTTGCACCTGGAGGGGCTGCGATGGACCCCCACCCCCACCCCCGGCCCCCAGAGATTCTACACAAACATGGCAGAGCCTGAGAGGGACCCTGGCCTGCAGGGCCAGCGTCTGCTCTGCTCCTGGCAGGCCCACGGTCCCCCACGCGCTGTAGGTCACAGAGCCCTGCCCTCTGCTGTCTCACATGGCAATTCACGAATCCATCACAGGGCTTCCTTTCTCACCACTCGCCTGCCCTCCCAAGGTCACACAGGGCCGGGGTGGGGGCCTTCCTCTCAGGGAACTGCCCGGCTCTGCTGATCGCCAGAAGCCAATGCCCTTTGCACCTGGAGGGGCTGTGATGGATCCCCCCCGCCCCCCCCCCCAGGAATTCTACACAAACATGGCAGAGCCTGAGAGGGAAACTGGGCAGCTGTCACCAGACTTAGGGACCAGATGACATTCCTGAGAGCCCGGGGCGGGGGAGGGGGGTACCCAGAACTGGAGGCTATTGGCACCTAAGGTCTTCCGTCCTCGGGGACCTATTGTCACTCTCTGTGCCCCAGGTTCTCTGCTGGGTTCGTCACACACGAGTGCTGCTGAAACTCTGGAGGATCTTTCAGATTTGGCATTTATCATTACCGTTTGCAGAACGCTGTCTCTCTAGCTCGCGATCCCGACATTGGATCCTTGGCACCGTCTCACAGTTTCCCGCAGGGGGATGGGTGGCCTGCGTGCCGCCGGGCGGACCCCCAGACTGCCAGGCCGTGGTGGGTGGGGCTGAAGAGGACGTGAGTCAGCCCAGCGCCCCTAGCAGATGACCGCGGCCGAGCCTGCCCGAAACGAGCTGGGGAGGTCGCGTCCCCTCCACGAGCATGCGCAGCGCACGCAGGAGCGCGTGGACGCTGCGGT
>NW_006440135.1:3693483-3695273 GCF_000325575.1 Pteropus alecto | reverse complement strand
GGACGTGCGTGGGAGGGACAGAGTCAGGCCCTGCGGAGTCCTGCCTCTGCCGCCCTGTGACCTTGCTGGGGGGTGGGGGGGGTCACTTTCTTTAACGTCCAAGGCCCCTTTGCTCCCCCTTCTCCTTCACTCCAACTTGTCAGGAATTTTTGGTCAGAAAACTCCGGCCTTTAGCAAGACAGGAACGCCCATGTTTCTTTCCAAAGACGTGTCCATGCGGGCGGTCCCGTCCCCTCATGGACATGGGCTCAGCTAGTGTCTCTGCCCTCACGCCGGCACAGGAACCTGGCCCTCCCAGGGCTCCCGGGGGGTCATGTCCTGTGGAGGGGCCGTCGTGACCCACGTCCCCGGCTTCCTGCCATCCATTCTGAGCAGTGGCCTCAGTTCACAAAGTCTCAGACAAATCTGCAAACCACAGCCCACTCTTCCCTGACGTGCCTGAGCCTTCTTGCCTTTGGGCCCTCAGTGAGGCCCACCGTCCCCGGAAGAGAGGGTGGTGACAGGTGCAGCAGCCCGAAGCCACTTAGGGCCACACGACATTAGCTGTCTCCATGAAGGTTTGAAAGGGCCTCCCATTGACTGAGAATGGGGCTCTGGGGCCAGGACCCCCTCCCCCGCTGCCCCACAGCTGCTGGTGACAGGCGGGGAGGCACGCGGGCCACGAGAGCCGGCTGACTCGCAGGGTCCGACCTGCCCTTCCCAGGACACCTGGTTAGAAAAGCTTGACTTTCAGAGGTCTTGGCCGAGCATCACCGTGCGTGTTAGTCCCGGCTCGTCATGCAGCTGGCTCCGAGAGGGGGTGCATGTTGGCCCCATCGGTCCCCACTCGCCCCCCCCCCCCCCGACTGCTGCGTCATGTTCGGAGGGGACCGTGGGACCGTGGGGATGAGCGGGGCACCAGAGGGAGCGGTTCTCTCGTGGGTCGCACAGCAGCTCACGATGCTTTGTTCACACCGCCGAGGTCTCCGTCCCGTTTCTGAGCTCGTACCGCTAGTGGCGCTTTACGAGACCTGGCGGTTCTCCAGTCCGCGGGCCGACAAGCCCGTCCGCCTACGTCTGCTCAGTGTGGGCAGCGTGACCCTTGGTGGCAGCAGGTGGACACCACTTGGAACTCGGAGCTGGGACTTTGCTCAGGCCCCTCGTCCACTGGCTAAGACCCAAGTGGTAGCGAGTTGTGGGGTCCCAGAGACTCAGCCTCGTCACCCACGCAGAGCCACTGGCGCTCACGCGATAGACGACCTGTCTGCAGATGCCGCTCAGATGGAGCACACTCCACCCCGTGACTAACAGGGCTGTCCCCACCCTCCCCATCTTCTTGTGAGGGGACGCTGGGCGTCACGGCCCTTCCTGATCTCCGGCTTCAGGACCAGAGGTGTCGTACCCCGTCCAGTGGGGCGTGTGCTCAGTGCTGTTGGGAGAGGCAGGTGGGGGTAAAACCCCAAACCGGGCGCTGTGCCTGGCCCCCCTGGGGCCGCCCACCGCCCGTGCCCAGACACCAGCCACACATAGAGCCCCTCCCCCGGCCCCGACTCTGGGGGTCGGCCTGCTCCGCACGGAGGGAGCGGGCAGAGGGGACATGTGAGCTACAGCAAGCGCACGGCTTTGACGACGTGGGGCTGCCTGTTCTCCACCAGCCAAGACGGAGGCGTCGGGTGGCACCGTGACCCACTTCCTGTCACCCTCATACTCCTAACGAGGGGCGCTCCGGGGAGGGCGCCTTCCCAAAACGTTCCCCACTCACTCTTCACTGCTGGGCCCGGGGCGGGGGGGGGGCCCAGAAGGGCCCCAGC
>NW_006440135.1:3682586-3692514 GCF_000325575.1 Pteropus alecto | reverse complement strand
CGAGGCGGCCTCGGGTCGCGCGAGGGGGCTTTCCCGAGGCGGCCGCTCGTGACGTGAGCCTCCATGGCACCCAGCGCTTCTCACGGTGCCCCTGGACCCTCGCCAACCAGGACCAGAACAAAACCGCTCATGCTTTGTCATCGTCTCGTGGGCCACCTTCCCCTGTGGCCCCGCAGGTAGACACACACGGCAGAAACCGTGTCCAGAGGTGGCGTGGGCTCCGCCTGCCCATGCGGCCACACCCCTCTCTGCCCCCTTCCGCGTGGGGGTGGGGGAGTGGGGGGCTCTGTCCTTCGCCTCGGGAGGTTAATTCCTGCTTCACACACAGAAGTGCCTTCAAATCTGTCCTAGAGACTTCACGGACCCCACGGAGGGACGCTGGGGGCCGAAGCAAGTGGCAGGCATCCCGCTGATTGTCGTCGTGGTCCATGTCCTCCTCGTGGTCCTCTGGACTCTGGCACTCAGACCTGCTGTCCCAGACTATCTCCCGACCACAAAGGCAGGTGCCCTGCTCCGTGAGACGTCCCCCGGAAGCTCAGTGTCCCCCGAGGCTGGGGGTTCCCAGAGGTACGGCGTCCCCAGAGGCTGGGCGTCCCCGGAGGCTGGGCGTCTCTGGAGGCTGGGTGTCCCCGGAGGCTCGGCGTCCCTGGGGGCTCGGCATCAGGCTGGGCCTCTGTCCCGGAGCCAGTGCGTTTTCTCACGGCCTCACGGTGCTGTCGGAACCCAGCTGCCACACGTGTCCCTTCTTCCCCGTGAGGTACATCGTGTTTGTTTTACACCCGTTTACCTGGGTCGCAAGTTTCGTTTACATGCCAATGAAAACGCCTCTTAACTCTCGTGTCACTTCCTACAACTTTACTGTCCCCCGATGAGCTGAATGTCCTACAGCAAAGTGGAGTCACACCTCACGGACAGGTGTGTACGTGTTTCATGCACCTGTTGTACATTACGTTTGTGACACGCTATAGAGCCGATCGGTTACTCATAGTCCCCAAACTTGCTGCATCTAAGCTGTCCTTGGTGACACACTAGCACATTACTTTAAAAATTAAGATTTCTAAGTCAGTTCCCTGATATAATAATATCAGCAGCTTTTAGCAGAACCCTGGATTCATTTTTGGAGGCCCTTTCTTAAAGCTTCCCCCACTCAGGGCCCAGGGCTGTTGGGGACCAGGGACCAGGACACTCAGGGCCCAGGAGCCTCAGGCGTGGTCGTCTCCAGTGATGACCACAGTAAGGCGGTGATGCAGTGTCAGCGTGACTCCAAGAGTCTCTCCAACATTCACCAGATAGTCGTGGGAAAGCGTCACATGCCAGCTCTGCACCCAGCCCTGTGAGACGTGACCAGGTCCTTCCTGCCCTGATGCTGTCTGCCACTCAACGTGCAAGTGGCCTTGCATGATGGCTCCGGTTCACTGCCGGAGATAGTCCCCTGAGACACAAGTAGTTTCAGATTCCCATTGTCTAAGTCTGCACAAAGCGTGGTTTCTCAATGTTTGTGATCACTATCACATGAGCATGACACAGTAAGACACATATACAAACAAAAATCCTATTTACATAGATTTCAATTCAACATCAGGCAACATACAATTAGAAACGCGTGTTCAAAATTTGGTTAAGATACGAATCTGCTGTTCTGATCAAAACGCTTTTATTGGGATAAGCGTTTGTGTCAAACAGGTGCCGACACTTTCTCTTGAAGGGAATAGGAAAATTGTATAGTCCCTATGTCCTAACTGTGTATATTAGGGCATGAGTTACTCGCTTGACGGATGGCTAGTTACAGAATCTGCCAGATGTACTTGTTTATTACAAGTACATCTGGCAGATTCTGTAACTAGCAGTGGTTGGACTTTTGTCTTATCTCAAACTTTTAGCGAGGTCGTGCTACATCTGGGTTCCCTTTGTTATCAAGTAACAGCTCGTCCAGTTTGTCTCACGGTGACACTGCGGTGACTTCTATGGCACTGGGTGCTAATTGAATGTTTACAGTGTTACTTCTCTCTGACGTGTTATCTTCGTGGACGGGACTTTCTAGTCCACCAAACCTGCTCCTCCAGGCCAGGAGTCACATGTCACTTTGTCACAGATCCCCAGGAACACGAAGCACAGGTGGCACGCAGGTGAGAAGAAATGCACGGAGAGGTCTGCAGCCACTTCGCTGTTCAGACTGGCTGGGGCGACGAATCGCCGACTCTTTAAATGAGCCCTTTCTAGCACACATGGGGGAGTATCGGGGCTCACGGGGAATTCGATCGAGCTTGGTAAGGCAATATTCTGAGGACCAGCGATGCATGGTTTTGATCGTCAGTGTCTACACACGCGTGTGCAGGTGGATACACACGCTCACATGCCGATAGGGCCTTCACTGGAATGTTGGCGCAAATTCAATTTGCAGAAGACTTATTTTTATGCTCTTTCTAAACTTGTGTCTTACTTCTGAAAGCAGCTGGGACGTGGAGACAGATTCATCATAACAGTGGTGATAACCATGGTTATGGCTGGCATCGCCCGAGCTGGCAGACGCAGCCGCTGAGCTGGTGTGGGTCATGTGGCGTCCGTCACGCCTCACGTGTCCAGCTGGTGTTGGCTGCATGGCTCGGTTTCTGGCTGCTTCTACCGCACAGGCTGTGGGACTGGGATCTGCAGACCGGTCGGAGGAGCCTACTGAGCTTCCCGAGTGTTCGCCGGGCCGTCCCAGGCTGGCCCGCACCTGAGGCGGCTCATGGCATCCTTCGTCATGGGCCAGCGGGCTGCTTGCGTGTTTGGGCTGCGGCCTGCGTTACCTCAGGCCCCAGTGCGTGTCCGGACAGAGTTCTTGCCCACAGAGGCCGTGGTGTCAGCACCTGCCCCTGGGGCTCAGTTCTTAGCCACAAGGTGACGGTCACCGTCAGCAGCTGCCCGTTGGCTGGGGGACCAGCTGATGTGGCGTCTCCGGCGACAGCAAGACGGACGTTTGCCTCCTGATTTTACTCCCTGTCGTCGTGAATATTTGAGGCTGGTGACATGGACATGTTGGCGGAGATAAATCCAAAAACCTCAGGCTCGGGCTGGCGTTACACATCTCGTCGCTGTAAGCAGGGCGCAGGCAAGGTCCCTCACATGGCCCATCCTGAGGACGCACCGGCCACAGCGATGGAGTCCTGAGCCACCTCCACGCAGCCTGGGGAGCAGCCGCCACACGGGGCTCCCGGGCCCAGCCACACAGTCCGGCTACTGGCTCGGCTTACGGGTCGCACTGAAAAGCTTCGTCACCAGTGCCACGTGTCAGAATGAGTCGCTTACGACTGTAAACGGCCCGGAAGCAGCGCCGAGCCGGCGGCCAGCCATCTGTTCCCAGTGCCGGTCTGTGCTCCCGCGAGGCGCTGTTCCCGCTCCCCACCAGACGAGGACCACAGCCCCCGGCTGGGGCAGCTGGGCGTCCCAGGGGCACCGGTCTGCGTGTCAACAGCTGGCTCTGCCTGCCATGGGGCTCGGCGGGAGGGGTGGCGGCAGCAGCTGGCGAGGCCAGGGACCAACTCCCCATCCCTGCCTCTGCCCCACCTGCAGACGGGAGAAGCAAACTGCCTTGCCGTTACTGGCAGCGGCCCAGGGTGCAGCGGGGTGTGCGTGTGTGTGTGTCTGTGTGTGTGTTTTTGTGTGTCAGCGGGGTGTGTGTGTGCTCCCACCTGCAGACGGGAGAAGCAAACTGCCTTGCCCATTACTGGCAGAGGCCCCGGGTGCAGCGGGGTGTGCATGTGTGTGTGTGTGTCTGTGTGTGTGTTTTTGTGTGTCGGCGGGGTGTGTGTGTGTGCGCGCACCCATGTGTGTCTGTGTGTGTGTATGCGTGTGCGTGCATGTGTCTGTGTGTGTCAGCAGGGTCTGTGTGTCAGGGGTGTGTGTGTCAGCAGAGCGCGTGCACGTGGGTGTCAGCGGGTGTGTGTGTAAGATGTGTGCGTGCGTGTGCGCGTGTCTGTGCATGTGTCTGTGTGTGTCGGTGGGGCGCGTGCGCGTGTAAGGGGATGTGCGTGTCAGCGTGCGCGTGCAGCCCCTGCCCCGCCCCCCGCGCATCCCGCGTGCTCCGTGGGGGGTCTCGGCCCCCGGGGCGCGGAAGGCTTTTCCGCAGCCGTGAAACAAACCGCTTCTACTGCGTCCGCGCAGCAGCCCTTGGCGGCCGTTTTCCTTTCGGTTTCTTGGACCCGGGGCACGTGGCCAGCTGCCCGGTCCACGTGCCTGCGCTGCGTGAGTCGCCCCCGCGTCTGCAGCGGGGAGCGGGAACCCCACCACCCAGAGCCGCCCGCCGAGGCGGGAGAGTCTCCGGAGCCGAACGGACCTCGGCGGCCCGTGACCCGGATCGAGGCCGCGAGTAAGGAACCGGCCGGAGCTCTGCGGAGGGGGTGCTCCGCGTGCGGTGCCGGCGCTCAGCTTCCAGCAGTTTCCAGACTGCTGTGCGTTCCGAGACCGCCGTCCCCAGTGGCTGGAAGAGCTGGGGGGAGGGGGTACCCACCCAGGAACCGAGAGCTGCCCCCGGGTTTCTCCAGAGCCCAGCCCCTCGCTGTGCTTTCTCAAGGACAGAGTTATCGGACACCGAACACCCTCCGTGGGCGCCAGACTGCAAGGCCCGCATGTCAGCCTGGCCCCAGGGGACCTGCCCTCCCCCACCTGCCCTGTCCCCTTCACTTGCAGGGCTGTGGTCCCCCCACTTACAGCTGCGCAGCCCCCCGGCCCCTCTGTGCCTCGCACTCATGAATCCATCGCACGTGCTGTCACACAACACTGGAAGATACACGGGCCAGCCCTTCTACTCACCTGCCGGGCTGACCCCAGCTCCCCTGGCTGGCTGTCCACTCAGGATGCCCCGGCTCCAGTGACACGCACGGTGTATCTGTCCACTGGAACGCTGGCCGTCCCCTCCTCACTGTCCTGGGCTTGGGAGAGTCCCTTAGGTCACATAGAACGAGGTCTCGAGGTTTGTGGTCATTCTGCTCCAGACATCATTAAGTGCTGTCTCCACGGCACCCCCCACGCTCACCCCTGTGGCCCCCACGGCTCAGCACTGCGGGAACACCAGGTGCGGGAACACCAGGTGTGCGACCTGCAAACCAGGTGCTCTGGTCCAACCCATGACCCGTTTCTGAGCTGAACTGAGCACCTGTCAGCCCGGGAGAGGGTGCTGGACGTGGGGGCTCGCCGAGAGCCTGGCTGCGGGCTGGCACAGGGCACCGGTCCACAGCTGCCCCTTATGCAGGACGTGGGCAGGACGTGGGCAGAACATGGGCCAACCAACAGCGGAATGAAGCAGCCAGACACTCTGTGTGGCTTTAAAACGCTGGACCTCGGGGTCCAGCCACCTGCTCGGTGACCACACTGTCATAAATGATATAGGACACAGACCATTAAAATATAATACATTGCATTTCACATAATATTCAATACCTTGTCTAATACATAGTATGCATTATGTGATATTTAATATACACAATGCATTACATAATATCCTGTAAAGTGTGTCTACCTTCAGCAGTTTTAATCTGGGGAGCTTTCCTGTATTTTGGTTGGGAATCGTGAACAGCTACCAGTTATGGCTACTTTTTTTTCAGACTCTGGTTATACGAAGTCACCGTGGGGTCTCGACACACGGGTTGTCCACGCGTGCAGCTTCGATAGGAAGTGTCCCGTGGCGGAGGGCACAGCCTTCGGTCACTCTGACTGGTGCAAACGTCCCGGAAACAGTGCTGGGGACGCTGCCTGCGCTGACTTTACGCGGCTCCTGGAATTTCGTCCCCTCTCGTCGCTGATCAGATACGGTGACAGCAGATCTGAACGCGTGCCCCTCCCGTGGAGTTTGACAGAGTGCTGTTATTTCCTGTGTGGGGGCAGTCCAATTTCCTGCACCCCGTCTCAGAGTCCGCGCGGGCACCCTGGGGTACACCCTCCCGGCGCCCTGAGTGTGGTTTGAACTCTGGAGATGGCTGCTGAAGGAAGTGATGGAATCCATTCTCTGCACCCCAAACTCGAGCTCCAAACGGTCACTCGTCTCTGCTCATAAAGCGTATATTGCTGGAAACGAGACATCTGATCAAAAGCTCCCGCTGCTTGTAACTGCCCCGCCGGGCCGGGCCAGGCTGCCGTCGGCAGCACGTGCTGAGCCCGCTGTCCGGGCCCAGTGGGCGGTGGGGCCAGCGAGCGGGTTCCGGGGGCGGGGGTGCCTGTGTGCTGCCTGAACCAGTTATGGGAGAACATCCTGTGGGCACAAGGCATCCTGCCCGGACCCTGCACTGACGGAGCCCGGGAGCCCGTCCGTGCAGCTGTGGAGGTGGCCCCTGTTGACGGGCTGGTCCCCGTGCAGCTGTGGAGGTGGCCCCTGTTCACGGACTGGTCCCCGTGCTCGGCAGGACGCAGCTTTGTGGAGCGGGCACACCGTGAGGAACGGGCGGCAAAGCCTTACGTTGTTCCCGGACTGGGAACCTCCAGGGAAACCATGGCCCTGTGGGTCTGCTGGCAGGGACGTGTCGCCCACTGCAGAGGTTCCAGGAGCTGAAGGTCTGTGGACGGCCAGTCCTGAGACCCTTCTGTCACCGGTCACCTCGGTTACAGCCCATGGCGGATCAGCACGGTGTGCGCCCGGTCCCCATCATGCCGTCTGCCGCCCGTCCCCTCCCTGCCCTGGGTCCCGCCCCCACTTTTCAGAAGGCCCAGCCGGTGTCGGGGCTGCAGTGGGTGCACGGCGGCCTCAGGAGGCCAGGAGGGCGGGCGCTGCTGTCTTTACCGAAAGTGCTGGGTCTGTACCCGAAAGCCCGGGCCGGCCGTGATGCCAACGAGATGCGCGGACGCCGAGGCGGCTGGGAGCCCGTGCGGGGTCTTCCGCCCCTGCCGAGGTGGTGCTGGCTGGGTCCCCACGGCGCTCACGCCTCCAGGTCGGCAGGTCTCTGCCTCTCGGTGGTGCTGGCCGGGTCCCCACGGCGCTCCCGGCACGAGGCTCTCCACGCCTCCGGGTCGGCGGGTCTCCGCCTCTCTTTTCAGGTTGTTTTGTTTTCGAGTCACTGCTTGCTTCTTAGTGTGACTCTGTTTACTGTAGAGATGGCCAGTTCTGAACACGTCAGACACCCCGGCGTCTGGGAGTGACGCTCAGTCCGCAGGACGCCTTGGAGACCCGGGGAGCTGGGCGCCGGCCAGTGGGCCCCCAGACGCCCGTCGACAGTGACCGGCACACACAGAGATGCCCGGTGGCCCTGTGAGCCGGGGGGCAGGTGGGGGGCTCACCCGGTGACGCACCCGCAAACGCACGGACAGAACCGAAACGTGCAGCTTCGAGGGACTCACCCTCAGCCCCCCGGGGGTGGGTGTCTTTCACTCGTTACTGGACCAGTGACGGCCTGCTCTGTTTTTCACATTAGCGGTTCCTAGCATTGGGATTTCCTGAACACACGAAACGTCGGAATCTTCTCTAAGTTCAAAATGGATCTGTTGTTATTTTCTTGCTGGGCGATGGCAGGTGGGTGTACGGGGGCATCCCAGCAGACGACCTCGGACTGAAGGACAGTCACCGAAAAGTGCCTTTTCCTTCACGGGACACGCACTGGGTCCCCCTCGCACCCCCGCCTGGCGCTGCTTCGAGCGGGCGCACGGGAGGTCTCCAGGAAGGGCTGGCGCATCCGCCTGGGGGCGCACGCAGGAGAGCGTGGGGTGGGGAGCGGGCGCCTTCCCCCAGCGTCCCCGCAGCGCTGGCCGCCGTGCGTTTGGCTTCACCAGCCTGGTGAGCGGACGGTGGGGTCTGAACGCGCCAGCCCCCAGCGGCCTCGCCACCGTATTTGTCACAGCTTTCGGTCTTAGATTCGGAACTTTTCACGTACTACTCCAGAATTCATCACGCCGCACGACGTTGTCACCCCGGCCCACTCGACAAGATGAGAAGTGCTGTTTTTACGCCCTTTGTCACTTAGGACATGGACTTTTTCTTAAATTAGTCCTTGAATAAATGAACGGACTTAGGAATTCAATAAAACACTTAAAATATAAACCAGTTACTTCATTCTATCGATTGCACTGCCGTTTTTCAAATTTCCTAAACACAAAGCTTTAGGTCGACTTGTTTCCATAACAGACACGTCCTATCTCTCTTTGCTACAATCGACTTTGAGTTTTGACGCCCCTTTGGCAGGCCTCTGACTGTCTGCCTACTGAGTGCGCAGCCCCGGGCCACTGGACACGCCGTCTCTGGCCCTGGCCTTGCCCACCCGCCCCTGCGGGTCAGCGCCTCAAACAGGCCTCAATGAATATTTGATGGAGGAATGAAACTAAAATTCATTTTTTCACCAGCAGACTGGATTTTTGTTTTGTTTTATTTTGTTTTCCCTTTTGACTCCATAGGAAGAAAAAGAATAAAAGGCACTATCTACAGCCAGAACAGAGCGGACTCATTTACCGGGCAGCGTAGAAATAGAGGAATAATACCGTGTCTGTCCGACGCTGTAGGACAATGTGAGAGGCTATTGAGAAAGTGCCGGAGACCTTTCGAGTGTCTATAAAAATACCGTGAGCTGGCTGCTGTTTTCCCAAGTGCCGTGGGTTTGAGGCTGTGGAAACCCTGGGGCGCCCAGGGGCCCTCGCCCAAACGGAGGGAAGCGGGGTGCGGGAGGACCGCCAGCACCCCAGTAACCTGCCGTGTCGGCAGGACGTCAGTGCTGGCATTCTTTAGCCAGGAGTCATTGTAAAGGGCCCTTTTTCTAGCACTGGCCTTCCTCGCCCTGAAGGTCACATATGCCTGGGAATCGCCCACGACAGTGTGTATCTGCGTGTGTTGGGGCAGCGCGTGGGGTGCGGGGGGCCAGGGCCCCCCACTCACGGCTCCTCCCTGGCCGGGCTCACCCTGCAGACCGCGGTTCAAGCTCAGCCGCCACCAGAAGTGTCCCCCCTGCACGGTAGGAACTTACAGGTGAAATGAAATCCCGACGACAAGACTAACGTTGCCATGACTCCTCATAGCTGCCAACGGCTCCGAAGCACGTGACTCTGGCCTCACCTCGGCGGAACACGCTTGCTCCCCGTTGAGGGTCATGCGGCTGAGACTCAGAGCCGCCCAAGGCTTCGCCCGAGGTCACCCGGGGTGTGGGCGGCCACGTTGGACCTGCCATCACATTCTAGATTTCTAGCGCCGGGTGCAGCCAAGCCAACACATAATGTGCCTGAACCCCATTTGTGGGTGTGCTCCCTAACATTTAATTTGATGCTTTTCACTGAGCTGGAGAAAAGCTGCTGCGATCGCGAAGATCACACCTAACGTTGCATTTTTATTCTCTATTTCTCTCGGTCTCGAGCTCATTCTTGGATTTTTAAGCAGTTGATTCAAGACTGAAATCCAGCAGGTGTGCTGTGCAGGCAGGTGTTTGGCTCCCGTTGGCACCCGCAACCCCAGGCGTCACCTTAACGAGAAATCCTGGCGGGGGGGACAGCTGCACAGCCGGAGACCTCGGCCTTGTGCTGGCTGCTCCGGCAAAGCCACCCCCTTCTCCGTGCCAGTGGGACGTGGTGAAGATGGCCGAGCCCCACCTGCCTGTTACAATGGAAGTGGCTGAGGCCGGTGGAGGGAGGTGTCTTTTCAAAGTCACGCGCCTGGCGAGCAGGTTGGTGAGCAGGTTGGCCAGCAGGTTGGCGAGCAGGTTGGCGAGCAGGTTGGCACGTGTCGCTGGTGCCAGGGTCTTTTTCTCTTCGGTGTCCTGTGTTGCTTCTCCTCGGAGGATGAGGACGTCAAATCTGGGGAGCACGTTTGCCGGTTAAGGACTGAGCTTGGGCCAGACAGTTATGTCAAAGTGAGAGCTTGGCGGGGATAACGTGACGGTGACGCACGGGAACCCCGAGAGTGGAGATCACCGCGCCCCTAAAGCGACCAGGAAGTGGAGGCGTGACGGAATCACCGACGCGCCCCGGGCCGCCCGGTGCGACGTGG